>NW_017806220.1:593376-612608 GCF_001891065.2 Hippocampus comes | reverse complement strand
TATATATATATATATATAAGTAATTTGCTTGATGGTGACGTTTAAAAAAAAGAAATCACAATCACATTCACTGTGCAGCAACTGCTCACGTGACGAAAACACAGGCACGCGGCAACCATGGCAACAAACAGCTCATCTGTGCAATGGCATGTCACGCCAAGTGAAGTTGAGGATACGAGATATAGTTTGGGTTGATCGGACTGGTTTTGATTCAGGAAAAAAAATATATATATATATATATATATATATATAAGTAATTTGCTTGATGGTGACGTTTAAAAAAAAGAAATCACAATCACATTCACTGTGCAGCAACTGCTCACGTGACGAAAACACAGGCACGCGGCAACCATGGCAACAAACAGCTCATCTGTGCAATGGCATGTCACGCCAAGTGAAGTTGAGGATACGAGATATAGTTTGGGTTGATCGGACTGGTTTTGATTCAGGAAAAAAAAACAACAACAACAACAACAACAATCCTATAGAGATCAAGTCATTTTGGCCTGGATCAGACTTGATACCGATGCAGTGATACGCGTTTTGCAATGTTGTTGAATATTGCGATATCGTGATTGCTGCGATATTTAACATGTACCTAAATTAATGACATTTTCATTTCCTCAGGAATTTTTAATATTTTTTTTTTCATGCGGCAAGATCAGCGGACACAATGTACTGTTACATTTTTCGGTATGCAGCTCGAGGAGGAAAACTTGCGGACACCGCTGACATCTGCCATTTTGCTAGCGTGACCATTTTAGGGAATGGCGCATTGCCGAGGTACTAGCTTGGCCTCCACAGAGGCGCGCACTGTTTACTGATTGCAGTCAACCAGGAGGAGAAGTTTAAAGTTTTTCCTCATCTTATCTAACATTCTTCTTCGACATTTAAACACACCTGTTTGATGCTGCCGGTCAACCAGCAATGAAAAAAAACGCAGCTAAGTTCACCATCACCTCCTCGTTGGAGTGGAGGATTTCAGTGACGACGCTTGCTGCAAAATGGAAGTGCATTACATTAGCGTATTGCCAAGGCTGCACTGTAAAAACTAAAATACAACCCAGATTGAAGATCTCAGTTCAAGGAAAAATATGCACAAGGAGTTATCTGGCTGGACAGGACTGGATTTGTGAAAAAATACTGCTGCACCTCAGCCTGTACATCTGGCGACTGACCGTTGCACTTGTACCAAACCACTGCGGTGAAAAAAACTGCGAGCGCTAGCTGCTGTTCTACATTTTGAGGCTCCACATTTTGCCGACAGAGACTCTCCACGCCTTGCTTTTTCAGCCACAGCTACATAGTGGTGTTCAGTCACAATGATTGATGTGTGGTGGGCCGCCAAAGAAAATTAAATTTTCCTGCCCTATTGGCAGATAATTGATCTTAAATAAGTCATATATTCCTCATTTCATTACCTTTAGTTTTGTTTTTTAAAACCGGTTTCATTGAGCATTTTTTTTCTGTAAAATTGCTTACTTATAGATTACACTGCATTTATAATTGTATTCATTCACTTTATATTCATTTATCGCATTATGTAATTCGTTATGGGATTTATTGTGAATTGGAAAATAAAGAATTAATTAAATAAACAAGTGGAATTATACCAACCCAAAAAAATTGACGATAGAATTGCTTACTTAATTACAATTCAATTCATTATTTTAAAAAGGAGACTGCATTTTTTTTTATTTTTTTTTATTACCTAATCAGTCTACAAATGACTTGGCTCACGTGTCTATTTTCAAAAATCAAACACACGCGAAAGTTTGCCCTCCCCAGCGCTAGCAACACGAAGGTTGGTAACCGGGCAGCTCACTGGTGTCGTCTGTTGCCAGCGGAAAAACAAAAATAGACTATTATGATGGTCTCATGAGATTGTCCCCTCCTCTTCCCCGCCGCAACCGCACACATGCTTTCTCTTCTCCGCACCGTGCAGAGGAGGTGTGTGAAGGAGCGCATGCTGGCTCCTGATGTCAGCGCTGACGTCACGTCAAGGTGGCGCCGCATCAAGGCCGACGCCAAGGGAACGCAACTTGGGGGAGGGGAGCAAAGTCGCAAAGGAGGCCAAGAGGGGGGAGGTGGAAGAGGATGTTAATTTGCGTGAAAACCATCCAGCCAGCCATTTTCTATCACGCTTGCACATACATACATTCCCCTCCAAAAGTCTCGGAACGGCAAGGTGCAATTCCTCCGTTTTGGTTGACGTGTGGCTTTTCCGATCGTAAGCTAAGTATCAGAGAAAAGTTTGGGATTCCAGCTTTTATTCCATGCTATTTACATCAAGATGTGTGTAACAACTCTGGACCGAGCACCTTTTGGCAGAAGCCACCTACTTTTCGAGTGAGCAAAAGTATTGGAGCAGACATGATTAAATTCACTTACAGTGAATAACATTTGGTGGCATAACCCTTACTTGCAGCGACTGCATCAAGCCTGCGAGCCCTCGACTTCACCAGATTGTTGCGTTCTTCGTTTGAAATGCTTTTCCAGGCCTTTACCGCAGCCTCCTTCAGTTCTTGTTTGTTTTTGTGGGTTTCTCCATTCTGTCTCCTCTTCGGGAGGTGAAATGAATGCTCTATTCGGTTAAGGTCTAGTGACTGACTGACATGGCCAGTCGCAGACTTTCCACTTATGCTCACTTTGTTAGGTGGTGAAGTTTCCCTTGATTAGTTTGGATGTATTTTTTTTTTTTTTTAATGGAAATTTCCAGACAAAATGGCTTTGTAGTCTTCAGAATTTATTCTGCTGCAACCATCATGAGTTACATCACTTTAAATTAATTTGATAATGCCCGATCCAATACATTTGCTCACTGGCACAGGGAGTGGCTTCAAAAAAGAGGTGCTCTGTTTTGAGTTGTTGAACACATTTAGATGTAAATCCCGGGAAGGAAAAGATGGAATTTATTGGAACTTCCTTCCATTCATCCATTTTCTGATCCGCTAGTCCTCACAAGGGTTGCGGGGCATGCTGGAGCCTATCCCAGCTGTCTTTGGGCATTAGGCGCGGTACACCCCGAACTGGTTGCCAGCCAATTGTAGGGCACGATGATTGGAACTTTTGTGTGATATTCATCTTTTGATCTGAAGCCCAAATGTCTGCAGTGTACAACAAGAGGAATGGAATTAATCTTGCTGTCAGAACATTTTGGGAGGGCACTTTATAGACCAACTACGAACACTCACGTTCTCACCAATACACAAGTTAAGAGTGCTCAGTATGCCTGTTGGGAGAAAGCCAGAGAAAACGGGATTTGAACCCAGAACTGCGAGGCAGATGCGCTAACCGCTTCATCCCACTGTTCCGCCTCCATCGCACATGAAGGCGCTGCCATTGACTGGCAGCCGCCTGTCCTCGTCAAGGCCGACAACACACTCGCTCAGCCCAAGACAAAAGGGAGGAGGAGGGACGAGGAGGGAGGAGATCAGCGGCCAATCACACGAGGGCATCCTCGCCAAAGGTCAACCTGACAGCCGGAACCGAGGAAATGGCAGCAGGTTCCAAGGTCGAATCGTAAGGAACATTCTGGACACGGGAGCATCCCGAGAGACGGCGGGCCAGAAAATCAACTCCCAGTGCAACAATGACGAACACTGTCAGTAACAATACGTTGGTAACCATGACAACAATTACCATCAATCCCCCACCTCCGTCGACTCGTTTGCTCGGAACACACCTGCAGCATTACAAGGGGCCGCCGAGGTCACAATGCGCACGCACGCCCCTCATTGAAATGCTCTCTCACGCTCCACCACTCCATTTGTTTCGCGCACACACACGCACACACACACACACACACACACAGTAAATTGATCTCACATGACAGAACATTTTCTCGTGAAACGCCATCTCACAACATACAGAAAATCTTTGCACTCACACACTACTGAAAGGTTTTCTCATGCTCATGAGATTTTTTTTTATTGCTCGCAGACACTCGTGAGACTCCCACATATAACCAACTCAAGCCGTTTGCACTCACACCCTAGTGCGGGGTCGACAACCCGCGGGGGCCCTTTAGCGCCGCCCTAGAGGCTCCCTGGAGCTTTTTCAAAAATGTTTGAAAATGGAAAAAGATGGGGGAGGGAAATATATTTTTTGTTTTAATATGGTTTATGTAGGAGGATAAACATGACACAAACATTCTTAACGTTTTCCAATGCTTCAAAAATGTGTAGAATAAATATTAAATGTCAAAATTTCTGTCAACGAGGATTTGCGTCATAGCCTGCGACACACAATTAGCAGGACGGGAGTCCAATATGGCTTTTTCAACATTTTGGGTTGCCAACCCCTGCACTAGTGAAAGGCTCTCTCTCGACACTCTCGATTTTTTTTTCATTACAAACACTAAAGAAAGGCTGTCCCAAAGTTATTTTTTGTTTGTTTTTGCTCACACGCACTATTGAAACACCCAAACAAAAAACTGTCCGACACTGAGACACACCAATGAAAATTTCTCTTGCGAGAAGGCTCTCACACACAAACGGCTTCGGGGCGCGGCCTATCCTGAACTCGAGAAGGCACTTTTCACTTGAAGTAGGACCGCTACGGTTGCTTGTTTCATGTCCTATAAAATCATTTTTTCTTGATACCTTAATTGACATGTTTATACTGTATCACAAGTTCATGTTTTTACATTTATGAATGTTAACACTGTATTATACATCGTAGTTGGTGGCCATTTTATTGGAAACAGTTACAACGAGCTACCGTGACAACGTACAGATTTCTTTATGTCCCTCGAGGTCCGTTGTTACGAGGTTCGACTGTACAAAAATGTTCTTAGATGACAGAAATAGTCTGGCGCGCAATCTTGTCAGACACCCTCAAAATACTGACAAGACTCTCGCACAAAAATGAAAAACAGCACGGGGCCTTTCCAAATGAATTGTTTATTTACATGAGTCGAAAGCATTACAATGCCGTGACATCCCGCAATACAAAAATGTTCAGACAAAAAAACTCACTAAATAATGGCAGGTGGATTCAGCTGGCCATCCACAACGTGAAGGGGATGAAGACAGCGGGCAGGGCTGTCCCGGAGGACACGCCCAGGCAGGCCAGGGAGAGGAGGCCGAGCAGACCTGCCACAGCCGCGTTCCGTTGGTCTCGGATCAGTGACTTCAACCACTGACAGAACTAATAAAGACAAAAATAAATACATAAAGTTGTTAACGAGTAAATACAATTTTAGAAGCAAATTGTCATCGCCCTTTCAACTGAAGAACAGAACTGTCGAACGTGCTCAATTAAAACAAAAGTTGCGAGATCAGTAAATGTCAAACGATGACGCTAAAGTTCAGAAAAAAAAAAACATCGTTCTTGCCGGTAAGGTTTTTGCACGGAATGGAAAAGTATATGTGGTGTAAAAGTGTATGTAAAAGTAGTCTATGTGGAACATTTAGTCTCGACGAGAGCAAACGTGTTTGAAGCCGGTGATTCTCTACTTAGTGGTACGTGGGCTCCCTCTTGTGGTATGCAAGGAATCATTCAAGAAAACGTTCGAAATATGTATGTATGTTATATAGGTTTAAAATATTTTTTAAGTCCAGTACATTGATTTAGTACAGTTAAGCTGTATCGAACTTTGAAAGACAACAATTTAAAATTTGAGAATGATTCATGGACAACTTTTTTTGTCCATTTTAACGGAATCATTGTTTTCGTATTTTTATTTTATTGAATGTAGCGATGTTGAATGTGTGTATGTGCATCTTGTATATGTGTGTGTGTATATATATATATATATATATATATATATATATATACACACACACGCACAGATATACAGTATAGACATGTAGCTTATATCGCAACTCTGCATATTTAGAGTGTTTCAAAACATCTCGGTAGCCTACATATATAATAATTACAGTATTGTGATATGAGAAGATTCAAATACTTTTTTAGATGGTATTTGGTGTAAAAGGCTTGAGGACCACTTTTTTAAACAAAATGCCGTTCATGGATATCAGCTGACTTGGGAAACCGGAAACAAACATTTTTGCCTATTCGCTGACGTGTCAGTAGACAAATATAAAAGCAGTCACGCCAAAACTATCCACAATATGCCTGTAGCCCCCACCCGTGCCGCCCCATTCTGACCTGTTCGGTCTGCAGGCTGCGCGCGGCTCCGTAGCGGCACCACGTCACGAAATGCTCGCAGTTGTTCCACAGCAGACTGTAGGGGACGCTGCCGAGCAGGCGCTCAGCTCGCCGCGCCGCCTCTTCGGCGTCGGGGGGACCGCGTCCGGCGCTCTCCATGGCGTGCGTGTTGAGCCGCACGCTCGCGCCATACGCGAAGTCCTCCACTGAGTCAACGCGTACGCTCGCGCGCTTGGAGAGCACGCCGAGCAGCAGGCGCGTGTTGGTCACTTTGCGGCGGAGGTGGCGCTCGTCCGACGTGACTGCGGGTAGGATGTCCGGGATGAGGTGCGCCACGCGGCCGTCGCCCAGGTAGATGCCGAAGTGGGTGAAGAGCGTGCGCGGCACCTCCAACAAGTCGCCGCGCCGGTAGACACGCTCGCGCTCGAGGGGCGGCGGTGGCGGGTGCGCGCACGTCACGAAGAAGAACACCACTTTGTCCAGCAGAAATGCGAGCGCGTTCAGCATGACGTGAACGAGAAGCAGAGCACTTTGTCCAGCAGGGAGGTGAGCGCGACCACCATGACTACACGCGCCTGATGCTCCGAATGGGCCCGGGCACATTGGCACCAGGGGCGGGACCAGATGGGCGTGACAAGCGACCCACTTTTTGGGGTGTAAATGTGTTGACAAAAAAAAAAAAATTGGGAAGTGAGGCTGCTACATCAGGCCGCCTCGGATAGGGGGCGGTAGAGATGCTAGTTATTAATTTAGGTACTTATTGTGAGTGGAACTTAATGTGAAGCATCGCCACTACAGACCACCTGGATGGTTTAACACAAACACATCTACATGCATACACATGATTCGGCCAGCCAATAGAAGCACAGGACGCGAATGTAAGAGGAAGTAAGGGGGAGGGGTCATAAGGCACATATAAAGAAAGAGTACTTTGTTTTCTTTCTCCTGCAACTTTCCACGGACACACACAGGCACACACACACACAAAGCATGAAGGGAAATAAATTGAGTGTTTAACAGTGAAGCTGGCGTCACTGGTTCTAAACCACCAAATGGCTTTTCGCTTTTGCTCTGTCTCACACCACACAGGCAAAAACTTTTCTCTCTCTCTCTCTCTCTGCTCACTGTCTCTCACACACCCACACACACACACACACACACGCTGCTTGTCACTCACCATGTGGATTGTTCTTCCGTCAACACACAGGGAGTGGGGGCTTAATGATGCCCCTGCGTGTGTGTGTGTGTGTGTGTGTGTGTGTGTGTGTGTGTGTAACAGTAACGCCGGCCAGATGTGCGGTGGCCATCACGCTATGCTAACAGACGACGTTAGCAGCAGCGGGCCAACTTGTCACCAGACTTCGCATGAAGCCGACACACACAACTTCAGAGAGGTTAAAGGTCGTAAAAGGCAGTCTCCCAGACGCAAAGGCGGGACTTCGACACCTTTTACGTCCTGCCACTTTTAATGAACACTCAGCTTCACTACAATCGTTACGGGGAATTCAACAGCTTTCCCCAAATGCAAGGGGGCCGAGCTGGCAGTGATCGCCATGACGACAGAGGGCCTGTTTGCAATTAAGGAGGAAGTGACATTCCACAGAGTGAGGTGAAAGGTCGCCACTCCAATGAAGTCCGTTAAGGTCATGTGATCGAAGCTGACAGTTAAGTCCTTCGCCGCTAACACTGCACATGCACATGTGTATCTGTGTTTGTGTTGGTTGTGTGTGTTAACTGAGCAAGGGCGTGAGGTCAGGAAGTCCATGGAGTTTCAAGTCCAGCAACATCTGAGCCAAGGCTTTTCCCTGCAGGAGGTATACACACACACACACACACACACACACACACACACACACACACACACACACACACACACACACACACACACACGTTGATTGACAGCCACCCCATGTGGGCGTGGGCGTGTGTGTCTTACCTGGGGGTCACTGCGCAGGGATGCCACCCCTCCCCCACCAAGTGAATTCTTGAGGACAAAATTGAGGCCATTGATCCCTGGCAGAGTGTATCTGCGCATACACAAAAAACACTTGTAACAAAGGCAACGCAAATTTGTGTGTGGTGCCGGCACTTTAACGAGACTTCAACACATGCTAATGAAGTGCCTGTGGCGGCCATGTTGCATTTCATTGCCTCTTTTATGGCCTTTCGTTGGGCTAATTGCTAACACATGCTTAGCACACTGGTCCTCACTGGCAGCCATGTACTGACAAACAGATTCTTTGCAACTGTACTTACGCTGTATGTCGGCAGAGAACTCAATTCACTTTACAACAAGCACAACATGGGCCTGGCCAATAGGGAAAAACGGGACTTCACCCCCAGTCAAACTCTAGTAATTATGACTTGCATATTAAAAAAAGACCCTCATTGCTGAATTTTTCAGTCTTCTGGCCTAAAGTTAAAGTCAATTAGCACCTACGTTGCGGCACCATAACCTTTTCAGCAACAGATGGAACACACACAGATACAGTACAGTACTTACAGTCATATATTCATTATTACATGCAAAGAACAGCGAATATTAGTTCCACACTGATGAGCTGAGAGTTAAGATTATGTCTGTCTGTAGTATACTTCCACCAGATGATCAAGGCGGGCACACCAGAAAGAACTGGTTCAGCAGCTGCCTACATGGAGGGAATCGTATGTATGCGACCAAGATGAGAGCTCATTAAATAGAATTATTAAATGTGGTCCCACAGGGATCCATATTGGGACCACTTCTCCTTATTCTGTATGTCAATGAGTTTGTTAATTCTTCAAAAGTGCTCCACAAAGTCTTGTTTGTAGCTGACACGTGCCTCTTTTTGGCCTAAGAGAGTCCATTTGAACTAACCGAGTTCGAAACAAAGAACTATGTGAAACTGACAAGGCCAAACTCCAAACATAATGTTCCCAGTGAAATTGATGGGCCTGCAAAATTGCAAATGAGCAAAATTCTGGGAATAAATTTGATTCGCTTGTTTAAAAAAAAAAAAAAAAAAACTCAAAATACAGCATGTGGGCCTTATTCACATTTTACATCATGTCCCAACCTCATTGGAATTGGGACAAGAGCATTACACGGTTTGACATGTACATTTAAAAATGTAGAGGTCAAATTAAGTTCACCCTTAAAAGTTCAACCTTCAAAAGCCAGGAATCAGATTCAACTGATAATTTTTTCCCCGTCCAACATTTTCTTACATTCTACCAAACTCTCTTTGAGCCCTCATTTGCATTAATGCAATGTAACTAGGTAAAAGACGTTTTATAGCTTCACCCAAAAAAAAATAAAACCGCCAAGCTCTGCAAAAGAAAGTGGTACGTATTTTTTCTTGGTCTGAATACAATGCCCCCTCTTGCCCACTTTTTCCTCAGCATGGAATATGAAGACTCCCCGAGTTCAGTATCTACCACAACGCATGTTTAATGTATCAAGTCATTGCTAATTTGCACCCTGACCCTATTCCAGCGAGCTTATTCCAACTAGCTCCTCTCCAAGGACATAACAGTAGGAATAAAGATGTCGTCACTGGGAAGAAGCAAAGGCTTAAAACTACTCAAGTGGGCCCACAGATTTTTTTTCCCCACTGTTGTCTTGATATGTATTGAAATTTCTTAAGCTTCCACTCAATAAGCTTTAAATAGCTTCTGCTCTCATGCCGGTCAACTGTCATATTTGACATGTGAATGAACTGAAATTGAAATTGGTTCATGAGCAGCACAATGGCCATTTCAATTGATAGCGTGACAAAAACTGGTTACTGCCTACAGGACATTTGAAAACAGGCATTGCCTGCTTCTTTGTGAAAATAGGCTTGTTACTTTTTTAACATTTGCAGATGATGACACGATGTATAAACCGGCGTAAATGGAGAGAGAGGTAATAGCAAAGTGAAAAAAAAAACAGGGATAGAAGTGACTTGGAGGAATGTGAAAGTACCTTGTTTGTTAAGTAAATGAGTTGAACCACTACGAATGTTTTACCAGTCTTTTTTTTTTCCTTCACCAGTATCTCTACTTCTGCCCAAGTATAGAGTTTTGGATGTAGGTTCTCCCGTTTTGGTTCTGCTGTGAAGATAAACAGTGGATCCTTTCAGCGCCAAGATTCCGTGTGGTGGTGGCGGCGAGAGACATTTGGTACCAATTAGAAACAGAACATCCACAGCCTGAAGCAGTCATCTGCTTAGTCATGACGAGTCATAGTGGTTTGCAAACGTTATTGCGGTTCCTCCTCGCGGCCCGCTCGCTACCCACTCACCGCGTCACGGCGCCGTGCAGGCCGGGCGGGAAGAGGTGGGCCAGGTATCCCTCCACCACAGACGAAGTCAGGTGTTTCTTCAGGAAGGGGAAGAGGCGGGCGTCGCGGGCGATCACGCCTGCGCGAGAGGCTAATGGTTAGCTTAGCGTGAAGACGCACCACGGTGTGAATGGTGAGCGTGGCTCACCGATGTTGGCAGAGTCTCCTTTGTCGCCGCTTCTGGCGTAGGCCAGTTCTTCTAACCTGTAGCAGTGCGGCCCACTGGGAAGCTCTACAACATCAACACCACAATATCTCAGCAGGGAAGCTTACACGCTGCTCCCTCTAGTGGAACACAAAGGTTCGCTGAATTAAATGCTCCAACTGTGCATTGTTGCAGTGGCTTAAACTTTCCTTTTTAATCCTGAACAGTAGATTTGTTGAGCCCAGTTCAGTTGTAGTTGACTTTTAAATACATTTACATCTAATCTTTAAAAACCATTCTAAATAAATGTTTTAATTTTTTTTAGATATATCTAATGTGATCCGCAATATGTTTTGATTGAATCATTATTTCAAGTTTATTTTGTCAGATGTAAGTGTAGTGTTAATGTTCAAACCGTGCATAATGTGACAGAACAATATTTAGTCCAACTGGGGTGGTATGTGGTGATCAGAAGATTTTTCTCAAAATGGTAGTTTGCGAAACAATTTACTACTTAGTTTCCATTTCATTTTGAAGATGTTTTTTTTTTTTATGCAGTTGGTTTTAATTAGTTTATGAAGCAAGTATGTTTGTTAGTTTTTTTAAATGCTTTGTGTATGAAATATTTGTCGAGTGAAAGCCAAAAAAGAAAAAGAAAAAAGTGATCAAGGATTGTGTAATAGGGTAAAGGAAACAACAACTCAAATAACTGACCTTCCTTATTCTGTTGCTCCAGATGTACAACAATATTAACCCTTAAAATTTCATGTATGATATTGACAAAGAACAAGCAATACATTTAATTTAATTAAACCGTCGTTCCTGCATTTAAACTCGGTGTTAATTTTCCAACGACGCACAATGTTACACTTTGTTTCGATATTTTAGTGTTGCTCATTACGTACTTGGAGCGCTACCCTAAGTATTTATGAGGTGGTACGAGATGTTTTTTTCCAGTGTTTAAAACCACTGTATACTAGATATATGCCCTCTGCTGGTCACCATGGCAACCGCAAGCCAGCTCACCTGCGTTGGGCGCTTCCTCCGCCCACGCGAGAGGGGCTTCCTGTTCGGCAATGTCACCCACCGTCTCCGAGAGAGACTCCACCCACTGTCCGTCCACATGGATGTCGAGCTGGAGTTGAGACTTGGGGTGGTAGAAGAAGAGCGGCTTCAGGACTGGCGACCTTGAAAAACCATGACATCGAAGTCAGTGACTGACAAAAACTACACAGGAGAAGTGGTCATGCGGGTGGGTAACACTCACACTCGGGGACGCCCGCCCACGATGCCGCACAGTCCTGGAGCTGCGAGCAAGGAAGCAAATGTCACATGGTACAAGGTCAGAGGTGCGGCATTAAAAGTAACAGACAACACACAGACTGGCATGCTACCTTTGAAAGTATTTGAATGTGCTCGGAAACTAGAACAGATATTAAATGGGGTCTCAAATTTTTGCAACAAGAACTTGCTGGCCCTTGCTTGAAACTTGAAACCCGATGAGTGTGTCAGCGTGACAGTCGTACCCATGCCTGTCCCGGCGGGGGCGATCTCTCTGGAGAAGACCTCCAGTGCCTTCTTGTCTTTGTGGTGGACAGCCAACCACAGGACTGCCTCCCTGGCATCCTGCACAGGTAGCACGTTAGACTCGTTTGCACCATGAGGTCAAAAGGTCAACGGTGCAGGCCTCACTTTGTTGGAGCCATTGGCGCCGTATGTGTCCTCCGCTCCCAGAACCTGGATGTTGACGGCTGAGAAGTCCTCCAGATGCAAATGCTTAAATATGCGCTTTGTCCTGCACAAAAAAAAAAAAACCCCAAAACAAAACACGTGTTGTCACTTTACTGTTTTTTTCTCCAGATTTGATACCCGCATATAAATAAATAATAAAATAAAATTGAAAACCCTTTTTTGATACCGCCGTGGAAAAAAAAAATCACTTTTATTGAATTTTTTTACGTAGAAGTTTGAAACAGTTGACACTTACCAATTCAACAATCAAGATATCTTTGTAACAGTGTAAAAAAAATAGCAATTTTTGTTGACATTTCTGTAAATACAATACAATACATAATTAATTTATATCATTAAAAAATAAATAATTGTTCTGAAACACCATTTCATAGTGGTTCAATATCAGAGAATCAGCAATACAAATCTTTTGAAAGTCCAAAACAAAAAGGCTAAAGATGATACAATCGAAAATTTCTTCAAATATTTGGAGCACTTATGATGAATGTTAATCAACATAACTCCGACCAAAATAATCACTCGCCAGACTAAAGGAGACAACTGAGAGTGCAAAAAGCGATACGTAACTTAGAAAAAGCCAAATTAGAGAGCACTGAGAACACAACGTAGGACTTCAATACATTGTTTAGACTTGTGAAAAAGCACATATGAAAGCTACATTTAGAAATAATGAACTGCAACAAATAAAAGTAATGAGTGAATATTTGGGAAGCTTCTGAATCCAGCGCGAAGGTGATCTTTACCTCATCTCAATCAAGCCTCGCGGACGTTTCGGCATTGACAAACAGACCTTTTGATGATGCTCTCTGCGGTCCTGCGGGCTTTTTCTGCTGCTCTTGATCCACCTAGCGGACACACGGCCGTCGCACGAAAGCCATCCATGTAAGTGGCACACACCTGCGCATGGAGCAGGACAGCATAAGGGCTGTGATGTAGCCACGCCCCCAGCACCCGTCTCGTTACGGCTCACCTTGTAGTCGCGTGGCGGAGCAAAGCCTTTGGCGCCGCTCACCTTGACGGCGCCGCCCTCAATACCTGTGCGCACACAAAACGCACCACCGTCTCCATTAACATGTTGATGTTACAACATCAAAATAGCATATGCAATACGTACCAGGCACTTCTTGTATTACGACATGGCTGAAGTCACAGATGACGTCGGGCAGCACGTATCGCCGCGGGTCGCCAATCTCATACACCAGCTGCTCGGCCACCGTGCCAAACTCCACCAGGCCGCCTGTCTTTGGCGGCTTGGAGAGAACGAAGGAGCCGTCGGCGGAACATTCCACCACTGGGAAGCCAATGTTGTCCCTGCCATGGGTCATCAGAGTTCACCAGGGCTAAGCGGGATTCTCGGCGGGCGGTGAGCGTCTCACCAGTCGGGGACGCGATGCCAGTCCGTGAAGATCCCGCCGGTGCTCTGGGCGCCACACTCAATCAGGTGGCCTGCCAGACTGAAACATGTCACAATAAGCGGTCAACACGTCAGCTAGGCAGCATGTATGAGTGGCAATGAGTCAGCGAGTAAAGAAGGCAGCGAGTCAGCTTTCTCACCTTCCAGCAGCCAACAGATCCAAGTCGCCTTTTCCCCATCCAAACTGCGAGACAGGAGAGTATCAACACAGTGAGCGAGTGGTGGTGTGTTGTCATGGCAACCATATAATTACCCCACCCCTCCCCTAGTTCAGGACGTACGGCGTGCATGAGCGGCCCAAGAGCGAGAGCGCTGTCCACACAACGGCCTGTTACAACAATGTCGGCGCCAAGGTCCAGACAACGGCGGATGGGCAGTGCCCTGCGCAAAAACCCACACATTAGCTTGCACGTGAACAAGATATGCACGTGAGTGCTCACGTACCCGACGTAGGCATTCATGCTGTGCAGCGTTTTCGGCAAGGCACGGCTGCTGCCATCGTCAGCCATCTTGACCTCAGAAAGGCGGCTTTTCTGCAGAGACGAGGTTAAAAAAAAAGTCAATGATTGCACGAGTCAACAAGTCAAATTGGCAGCGAGTGAACAATTTAGTGAATCAATATGTCAGGAATTCAAAAAGGAAATGAGCCAAAGTCACAGCGACTCAAAAAGTCAACAATCTAGTGAGTCAAAAGTCACTGAGTGAAAGTGTCATTGAGTAAAAAAGTAAACGAGTCAACATGTCATTGAGTCAATATAAGTAAATGCAACAGTCCTGGTGAGTCAACAATTCCATGTGTTAACATGTCAATGAATCATTGAGTCAAAAATTCAACAAACTAGTGAGTCAAAAGTCACTGAGTCAGTAAGACAAAATGAGACAAAGTCCCATTGGGTCAAAAAGTCAATGAGTAAGTGAGTCAAAACAAATTCAATCAGAGACTCAGGTTAAAAAGTTAATGAGTCAAAGTGCCGTGAGTCAGCAATTCAATGAGTCAAGAGTCAACGAGAGAGTAAGACACTGAGTCAAGTTGTGCGTCAGAGTCAAATCAGTTTGTCAACAACAGAACAGCAAGTGCTTGTCACTCAAAGTCACTGCTGGAGTGAGTAGCGTGGTTACCCACATGCGCCATGAGGTCATCACCCGTCACCACAGCAACCTTAAGGTCCAGGCCGGCTTTCTTGACCACTTCCTGGATGGCCGCGGCGCAGGCTAACGGGTTCACGCCGCCCGCGTTACTGACCACACGCACGCCTACAAGGACAAGGTCAGTTACGATGGAAATGCCTCCAACCTGCTTTGGAAACAGGAGACTCACCTTTTTTGTGGATATCGTGGATGGACGGCGCCAAGGCCGCCTGGACAAAGTCTGGAGCGTAACCCAGATTCTAGAAGAAAATGCCATCATTTCAATGTCTCCCTCATATACAGTACATACTGTCTCACTCCCTGACACACTTACAGGCACCTTGGCCTTGGCTGCTGTTAGGAGGGACATGGTAATCTCACTCAGGTAATCAAAAACCAAGAAGTCCAGTTTCCCGCCATGGATCAGTTGAGGTACTGTGTAGACGCGCGTGGGCACCGGGCACGCGCGCGCGTAGACACACACACACACACACACACACACACACACATTAAAAATGAATGCCAAGTGCGCATTAGTATGGTGGGTGGGCTGTACCTGAGGTGGCCGTATCCCCCCAGAACCCCGACGCGCAACCAATACGGACCGGTCCCGTGTCACCACAGGTGTCCGAAAAGTGTCTGGTGGTCGAAAACAAGCTGACACGGAAGGGCGTGACAAACTTTAGTGTCCTTCCACGACACAGCAAGCAGGCTAACATCCTTCACGCGAACGACATATAACAAAAAAAAAAAAATAAAAAAAAATCGTTGAGTTCAAGGTGTTCTAGCGCGAGACTGGTGGCACTTCTGGTCCTTTGTCTTCTTCGCCGTTTTTTAAACGTAGCGCGATGGCACCTCCTTGTGGTGGAAAGAAAAAGTGGTTACACGTCTGAAAAGCTAAAAATGTTAACTATTTATGAGTACAATGATACTACAAACAAATCTCTATTAATCTCTTCCATAATGTAAAACAACAACTTGTGTTCAACTTTCTGTCCATTGACGATGAGTACTTCCACTTCTGGATTCATGCACTGTAGTACGTCTGTGTAGGAACATGCAGTCAGGCACTAAAAAAAAAGAACCAAAAGTTGCTTTAGATTTTTATTCACCTTATTTTTATTGTTTTTTTGTACTTAATTAGAGAGTAAAGAAAGGAAAAGACAAGGCATGCACTTATAATATTCATTTGTCCACGAGAGGACGCCAAAGTAAGTCATTCGGGTGATATTTGGATTGTTTTTTTTTTTGTTTTGTTTTGTTTTGTTTTATTCATTCCAATTGACTGGTGACTTTTAGTGGCATGCTCGACTTCCTAGGCTTTTTCTTTTTCGGCAAGCTTCCATGTGACTCCCAAAACTGCCGCTGATTGGCCGGCAGGCTGTTAACAGCGTCAAGTTGCTCTGGTATGCCCACCCTGTCACGTGGCGATGCTGACTGGCACGTTGTCATCATGCCAGGGGCGATGCCGCCCACACTTCGAGGGGGGATCCAGTCGCACTTGGAGGTATCTTTTGCTGTGAAAGTGGAGCAGTGCAGACGTGGGTTGGGGTTGGCACTATGTCGGTTCCGACTGCGCAGTGAGCTGAACAGCATGGCGCAGCCCGCCACCGTGCAGCCATGTTTAATTTTGAGGTGCACACCACTGTGGTGGATCTTCAAAGTTCCTTTGTGCAAAAAGTAAACACCATGTGACATCACATGACCATCTCATGACCACCCCAGGTAACGCCTACCTTTGTCATAAAAACTTTTCCCACACAGGCCGCACGAGACCCGCCCCTTGTGAGGCCATCGGAAGGAGCAGAGAGTGGAGGTAGCAGGATGGAAGTGGGAAGGAGTCGAATCGAGGGTAGAGGAAAGTGTGGGATGGAAGGAGAAAGGGATCAAATGGAGGCAAGGGTTCCACATTGCTCCACGCACCTGATCCTGGGAGGACAAAAGTAGCCCGATGTCATATTGTCACCAGGTCATGAGATCACAAGCTTGTCGTCACCTTGGCGGGAGCGGGATTTGTGTGACTGACAGCCGCCATGTCATAGGCACTAGGCTGTGTCGAGCCAAAGTACAGGAAGCATTGGAGGAGTAGCAGCTCCTCCTCAGGGCTCCGGCGCCCTCCCAAATGAAGGTTGTCAGGAACACCGCCAACGAGCATGTTGCCAGGGCGAGGCACGCTTACCAACTGGGACAACTTTCGACCCTGCGAGGGTAGAATGTGACACACCTGCAGTTGACGGTAAGTAAATGTGACATCCCTTAGCTGAACACTGAACCTGCAGCTCGCTGCCATGCACCTGATCGTCACCAAGGTTTCCATCATACCTCATGCCGCGTCTGCTGAATGGTGGACAAAGTTGACTTCTTCTGAAGTGGTCTCACAAAGACAAGAACGGCAGCACGTCCCTCCAAGTCCTTGGCGTGTTCTCGTTCGTCTACCTGCTGCTCGCCCGTTTTCCTCTTATTGTTCACTATTTGACTCCACCTACCGGCCTCTGATTGGAGAACGCTGATGCTGATTGGCAAAAATTGCACATCCCCAGGAACGCCTGCATCTAAGCATTCATGACGTTCAAGTAGATGACAGAAGATGACAGCGGACATGACAAATTGGCGGTCAGGATCGTGGACATGACATGGTGACAGCCATGAGAGGTTCTGGGTGTCAGCTCCCAGTAGGACAAGTTTATTCTTGTTGCTGTGACAACTTGTTTGTCGCCTGAGGACGGAAGCGTCAAGGAAGCCGATTAGCGCCGTCTTGCTGTCAAAGTGACTTTCGGGACTCGAGAGGATTACTGTGCTGAGTGGCCATGTTTAGAGGCAACGATCCACTAAGTTGATACTTCAACATTTCCGTTTTATTTCTTTCTCAAGGCGGATTTAAGACTTTGATCCTTGTGCTTCGCTCCCCCGAGGAAGGAGGCATGTCCCTTTATGGGAGGAACTCAATTTAAATCCGGTGGGACAAACTCAGACCAAGACAGCACCTGAATGAAAATGCCGGCGTCAGCCCTTGTGCCACTTTTCTTTCTGCGCTGACACTTTTTTAACTTAGTCCTACACACAAAAACACATGATGCGTTGGTGTACTTGATATTCCTTTGAGGCAAATGTCAAGATGGGATGTTTAAAAAAAAAAAAACACAAAAAAAAAGCTCTCCGTCACCATGGAAACCAGCAATGTGTTGTCCTTGGAAGTTCATTTCACCTCACAAGTTAGGATGGTGACTGACAAAAAAAAGAAGCTTCCCTTTGAGCAAAGTCGGCACAATTTTGTCTGCATGTGTTGCCTCAGGGTGTGGATTCCTTAGTAGAGATGTGCTGATGCTTCACTTAAAGTGTGACAAACACTTTAAGTGATGAAAGATGAAAACTTCTCGCACACCCAAAAAGTATCTTATATAAAAAGGATATTCTGCTTTCATTTTCATCCATAATGCCTCCTGAAACATTCGTTTTCAGAAGGAACTGTCCAAACATTTTCGTTTAGTCTCTCTGAGTCTCGGGCTAAATCACCCATTGATTGGGGACCTCTGACCTGGATGATGCCCTTCACGACTTTCACTTCCTGGGTTTGGCAGCTCTTTAAATGCACCAGAAGTAGAAAAGTTGGACACCGCCTTATGCCGCTGCGTTGCTGCCTTCCCGGAGCCGATCGTGATCCTGACACCGTCAGCCAAGCCAGACAGGAAGAAAATGACGGCATGTTGTGAAGGAAAAGCACTTCAGGAGGTATGTTACCTGGTGGCGTCCTGAAAATGTCGCAGTCGCCCTTCCAGACACCGCCTTTCTTTGTCCACACGTGACAAGTGCTTGCCCAGATTCCTCAGCGAGCGCTCCTTCCCTCTCAGGCCCCGTCGAGCCTCCGCCAGCGCCTGTCCAGGACAAAGAGGAAGTGTAAATTAGGGATGCACTGATAACTGATACTGTACATCCGGACAGTACTCATAAAACTGCACCGATACTACTTGTATACACCGATACCACTTCACTATTCTATCGTCAGCATGTGGAGACATGTCAATTAAGGGATTATCAGGTATTGACCAAAGATGCACACTGTGCCACTCAGTATCATATATGTGTACAAATGTACCTCCGCCATGCGTCGGAGCGCACGGTGGGCTTGTTCCCGCTCTGTGGCGTGTGTGTTGACTCGCAGCTGCAGGGCGTCTCGCTGTACCGATTGCTCCTGAAGCAGGGCGCGAGCTTCCTGTTCCCCAGTGAGTGCTTGGCGGAGGTTGGAGCACATACTGTGGAAGTGCTTTGCTGGAACCTACACACGCACGCACAGACGCACTCACATATTCATTAATCTTCACATATTAATGTGTGTGTGTGTGTGTGTGTGTGTGTGTGTGTGTGTGTGTGTGTGT
>NW_017806220.1:507080-589254 GCF_001891065.2 Hippocampus comes | reverse complement strand
ACCAATATTCTGTAATCTTCACCTATTTGTGTGTGTGTGTGTGTGTGTGTGTGTGTGTGTGTGTGTGTGTGTGTGTGCGCTTATGTTTTCTCACCGTTCTGCAGTTGTCCTCCCTGCTGTACTCAGTTCTTCTCAGATGGGCCACCTGCAGCCTCAGGCTCCGCCTCTCCACCTCAGCTGAGTGCAGCCGCTGGGTGAGGAGCAGGAAGTGCTGTTGGAGGCGGGACACCAGCATCTAATGGGAGGATGCAAGGAGAGGTCAGACAAAGAGATTCAAGGTTCATTCGAATAAAGATCAGACCTTCAAGTCGCTGGGGGGCAGAGTCTGTGGGATCATCTCACGCAAGATTTCTGGGGCAGATTCCGATGGACTGACAATGTGATTCAGGAGGCGAGCCAATCCAGACCGTGCTGCTGACCTCACGTGTGTCGGGGAGCAGGCGGGAGGAGATAGGCCGGCCATGCAGGCCAAGATGGTGGAGGACAGACGTTTGGAGCGAAGCCAGCGAGCGCACAGTGCGTCGCGATGTTCAACATCCTCTCCTCCCATCAGAGTTGACGAAGCGACACACACCACTGGACCCGCTTGTCCCATTTCCAGCCGAAACAACTCCATGCTCCTCCTTCCAATGGCGCGCCACCACCTCAATGCCGATACTACGCACATGTACTTCCGCCATCGCCTCCTGGCCGACGACCCCTGCGTTTTTCTCTCCCCTCCGTCTCCGCCCAAAGCGCAAGCCAGCCGCCGCAGCTCCTCCTCCAGCTCCTCCCTCGCCGCCAAGCGTGAGCCCAAAATATGTTTTTCCTCTGCGAGCCTGCTCAGGCGGCGCTGGGCGTGCGCCATCGTGCCGGCGAGGAGGGCACACGCTGACAGGAAGGAGGCTGACTTTCTGCGGCTCCGCAAGAGGAGATCCTGGAGGTGGCAATAAATAGAGTGGTTAACCTCACAGAAAATATCAAGTGGTGATTTACGAGAGAAGAATAATATGTGATGCCAGTTACCCGCAGCTGAGCGACAGTGCGCGTGTGTCGGCTGTTCCAGGCCTCCGCCCGCCTCTTCCCGCGCTCTCGGACATGCGCCAGCATGAGCTTGTGACGCCGCTGCAGCTGATGCAAGTGCCCGCTCTTCTTCTCGCACGCCGCCTGCAAACACGCCACCTGCGTGGGGGACGAGGCAGGTGTTGGGTGGGGGCAAGATCTAACCTGAAACGTGATGACATTTTGGCAGCCTCACCTTGTTGTTGGCCTCCTGGAGGTCAGAGGTCAGCTGCCCCACCAGCTCGTTGATGAGGTCACACAAGTTTGACCAGGTGAAGGTACCCAGCATGCTTTGCGGCTCTGCGAGCACACAGCCCGCCATCAGGCGCTGATACACACAATGCAGGAAGGACAGGTGGGCCTGATACACAAAGACACACACAAACGCCTTTATTTATCTGGGGGGGAAAAAAAACAAAAACAGCAACTGCTGAAACAAAATGCTGCACATAAAGATCTTACATAAACAATCAAATATTTTTAACTGAAAATATACTAAAAAAACTCATCAGAAGACAACACAGAGCAAAATACACACACACGCACACACACACACACACACACACACACACACACACACACACACACAAACAAAAATTTAAGTTACAGTCTACAGTCTTACCTTTGACTGTTTCTGAAGCTCTTCGTTCTGCACGGACCAATCACGGCTCTCTTCTTGCAAGCGAGTTGCTTGCTCCTGCAACTTGAGTGACAGCTGGCAAGCCTCCTATAGCGTATGGACAGAATTCAATCAAAGTGTCTGGCCCATCGGCCACAGAAGTGAAGCTTTGTTTACTTGGAGACATTGCTTCTGATGCGCAGCCACGCATTTGAGTGTCTGTTTCTCCTCGTCAAGTCTCTCGCACGTCAACAGCAAATCCTGGACCTGCCAAGGAGACACAATGCTTTTTTTATCAAGCTTCTCTAAGTTACAAACAGCAGATCCTTGACCTGCCAAGACAAACCATGCCTTCATTGTGAAGGAAATCCACCTGTTTCTCAGCTACTTCCTGTCTGCTGAGCGTCAAACGGAGCAGCTGCATTATGTCGGCAGGAGGACTCTTTTTCCCATCATCCTTTGCTTCTGCTAATATGAGTTGACAATCAGGTGGCTGTGGCTTCCTAAAGCGATAGCGTTCTCGCGATACCTTGATGTGTGTGCTGTTGGAGGGCCTGATTGATCTCTTCTAGGAGTTTCTCACAGTGCATCTCTCTCTTCAGCACCTGAACATCGTCAAGTCAGAAGTGAGACGAGGTGTTTCATTTAGCTGTGCCATCTTGTGGCATCTATAGGCAATCGGAAACATATTTTTGGGGGCGAGCAATAATTACTCACTCATTTTCGCTACAGCGGAGTTCACTGTATTTTCAAATAGGAACAGATTTGTCAAAGTGTGTGTGTGTGCATGTATGCGAGACCTGTTCCAGAAGCAGGCGCGTGTTGCCATGTTGCCTTTTCTCTTCCTCCAGCTTCTCAGCCAGGTTAGCCGTGTTCCTTTTCTCTGTCTCTAAGGCAATGCTCAGGTCACACTTGTACTGCTTGTACTCTGTCTTCAGGCTATCCCCCCACCGCCACACACACACACACACACACACACACACACACACACACACACCAACACAAATATGTCAAGAAATAATCAAGTTTTGTGTGTGTGTGTGTGTGTGTGTGTATGTGTGTCCAATCACCTCTGCAGAGCTTGCTCAGTGAATTGGTTGCTCTCTCTCTCCTCCTGGTAAGATCTTTTCACATCTCGGAGCTCTCCTCTCAGTAGCTCCAGGTTGCACTGCGCCTCCTGCTGGCCACGCCGCTCCACTGCCAGCACCGCCTGCAAACCAAAGTATTCAGTCACTTCCCAGCCACTACCCAATGCCTTATATCACGAGGTGACCATGTTGTAGTGCTCTCCAGAGTAGTTGACTAGTTGGTTAGTCAATACTAGGTGTGTCCATCTCACCTGTGTGACCTCACACTTGCGCTTGAACTCCAGGTGTGCTGCTCGCTCGACCTCCATGTCGGCCTCCAGAGATTTGTGGCCCTATCGGCAAAGAAATGGGTCACTGAGGAACTTCTTTTCACCGCCTCCCTGTCTGTGTGTGTGTCGCTTCTTCTGCTCACCTGGACCTCCTCCTCCCACTCCTTCTGCAGCGCAATCACCCTCCTCTGCGCCTCCTCCAGTGCCTCTTTCTGACGCTGGACACATAAACAATATTAAACACTTCAAACACAGTATTCAGTGTGTGTGTGTGTGTGTGTGTGTGTGTGTGTGTGTGTGTGTGTGTGTGTGAGAGAGAGTGTGTGAGGCCTGCCTGCAGGAGTTTGTGTAGGTGTTCGCTCTCTGAAGTCAAGCCATCAATCAGTGCGTCACGCTCGTCCACTTCTTGCTGCAAAGTGAGTCGTTCCTCCTGTCTGGCCTGCTGGGTCATGTCCAGAACCTTCCGCAGTGATGCAGCTTGCTCTGGAAAACACACACATTTATATATAAAGCACATATTATCCAGTCGAGAGAGAGAGAGAGAGAGAGAGAGAGAGAGAGAGAGATCTGACAACAATTGATATGATTGTTATGAGGGTTCAAAAATTTGAGAACCCCTGATTTCCGCACCTTTGAGTGCTTCGTTGCTCTCACATGCTTGCTGGGCATCTCTGCGGCTCACAGTCACCTGGTACTGAAGCTCTGCCCTCTTAGCTTCCCCATTCTCCACGGAGGCCCGGAGGCGGGTAAGTTCCGCCTCCAAAGTGCACAGCTGTAAAACAAACACCCACATAGAGTTGATGCCAGCGTCGGCTACATGATGATTTTGCAGAGGATGTGCTCTGACCTGCTGGTTGTGTGTGGACATCATCTCCAGCTTTTCCTTCTCCAGCTGGTGGAGCCTCCTCCTTCCCGTCAGCTTGTTGTCAAAAGACAGTTTGACTATGTCCCCCACTCGTTCCTCCTTGGCCACATCCCCCGCTGGCTGCTGGGGGGCATAATGCCTGGGGCTGCTGGGGAGAAAACCAAACAAATAATGTGACGTGACCACCTGACTGAGGTGCATTTGGCATCACCTTGGTGGCCCGCCAGTGTTCAGCATTTCTTACGCTTTCTCAACTCCCTGGCCGGTTGCCCTCCTTGGCTCCTTTGGCTTGTCCTGCATATTATGGCTATTCGGATGTCAGCGGCACCACCCTGAAGAATGGTTCCAAAATGTTGTTCGTGGCAGCAAGAAGAAGGAAAATAAAAGACTAACTTGCTGTTACATCGGCAGTGAGGGACTTCCGCGTTGAGTGAGGATGCTGTTTGGTTGTCTTGACAGCAG
Organism: Hippocampus comes; assembly: GCF_001891065.2. NCBI lineage: Eukaryota > Metazoa > Chordata > Actinopteri > Syngnathiformes > Syngnathidae > Hippocampus > Hippocampus comes. The sequence continues at coordinate 584,910 of NW_017806220.1, read as the reverse complement.
GGCAACAGCAAAAACAAATGGGATCACCCACTAAATTGTATCTTTGGACAATAGGGGAAGCTGTCTTTCCGGCAATTTAATTCACAACACAACAAAAGGCACTGCTTTGGACGCCAACTCGATATTTTCTTTTTAGTAGCAACAGCTGGCGGAAGCCACAGCAAACATCTTTTTTTATACACTACAAACACAGCGCCGAATGCTCTCACATTTATTCGGCCAAGCGTGTAATGTTCATGTTCACAACGTATGGAATAATTGAATGTCAAGGCGGATTCCGCAGTCCTAAATAAATGGAAGATTTTTAAATAAAACTAATTCGTGTTAGACCAGTATGCTAAACCACGCGGATTCGTGAAACGTACAATATAAGCATCTTTTGTTTTAACTTACTGCTGCATTCGGGCAATGCCGTTTGAATCAGACGCCATGTTTGGTGTCCTTACGTCATTTCCGCATAAAGCCCTGATTGGTTTACGCTTCGCTTCAATTTATTTTTACTATAGAGTACTTAAAAAAATCAATTAATAAATAAACATAGCATCGATCAAATAGGCTGATTCAGATTTAAAGTAATTAAAATACCTTTTTCCCATACAGGAAGCCTTTTTCTATCCACAGGTTTTCTTGAGGGGTTTCATTGATTCTTTATAATATTCCATGTATACATTTTTGTATGACCTGTATGTGATGTAAACAAAGTGCACAAACACAGGTTGACACCATAGCCATCTGTGCCATCTTTTTGATTTGACAAAACAAAACGAGAACTTTCCATTCACTTGTGTTTGACAAATGCATCCATGAAAAAGCAGTCCTACAAAACATGAAACAATGTCACATATGTACAAGCATCATCATCATCATCATCATTATTATTGTTAGAGGCAAAACGCTGAAGAGACAACGGCTCATGTGCAAAACATCTCTCCACACGTCACTCACAACGTAGATCCATTTACAAGCAACACAACAAAACCGAGAAACGTGGACTTGAGCACAGAGAACACTTTTCAGCACCAAGAAAACGCACAAAAAAAAACATCCTTCTACTTACCGACTTCTTTTGTTTTGCATGAATTTTCCACATGGCCTTTCATAGATGTAGACATCACTAATGTTTTTTTTTTTAAACAGTCACCTACTTGGTGTCCTTAAGTTTTGATGGAACAAAGATGCCATATTTTTTGTTCACACAATACAACATATACACACAGTGGCATGGCAAACCTGTTCTGTGCGATGGAAGATACATTCTTACACATACATAGCCACTTTTAATGTACAGTGTTCCCCTGCATAGTCACAATTTGATAATAAACCTGTTCACTGTTTTTTTTTTCTTTTAAACATGTTATTTAAAATACTTATCCCATCTTCATTTAGTTAGTCCATAACAGAAAAGTAGTGCTTTGCCACCATCTTGTGGCATCAGTAAGCAATTATAAAGCTTTTTGGGGCGTTGTCAACTCACACATTAGCGGGGGAACACTGTAGTACTTAAAATCTCACAATAAGGGTCCCGGTTGTGATAAGGGAAAGCATAAGGAATGTGACGGTTCGTCTGGATTGCATAAAGCGCAACGTGTGTGCATGTGTAGGAGGGGCAAAGGTCAAGCCAAGGTGCCCACTGGACAACCGCTGCCATCTAGGAGGGGGGCTTGTTGTAACCGAAAAGTCCGACAGGAAGGTATTTGACGTGAGTAGGCCACTGGGCGGCCAACTGGAAGAACTTGACGTCATTCCACTCGACACCGTCGACAGACACTGAAGGGCAAGAGAAGAAAAAGTCGGCATGCAAAATAGTGATGTTCAAAGTACATGATACACTGCTTGTTATGATTACCTTTTAGGATGGTCTGCTGCTGCTTGGCCGAGCAGATGAGGCGACTGATGCCTTCGATCACCTGACTCTTAGAGTCCACCTCCTTCTCTTTGGGTTTCTTTCCCAGGAAGATGGTGGCCACTGGGGACAACAGACACAACATGAGCAGAATAAAACCAAAGACGACAGGAATCTTTTGACTTTGCTCACACCTTTCTTGTTCTTTTCCTTGGTCACCACCGTCATGGCCATTGTACTGAATTGAATGCCGTGAGGCTCGCCTCCACCGCCGGCGCCCCCACTCGGCAGCCTGCTGACCTGCAGTGAGCGAAAGGCACTCTTCAGCGTGTTCTTGCAGGCCGTGTAGCGCCGCTCTCCTTCTCGCCTCTTCTCGGCCAGCGACGCCAGCCAGTAGTCCACCTGCAGCCCGATGGCGTCCACGCCATGTGACATGCCGGGGCTCCTGGGAGCGAGCGGTCGCTTGTTAGCATGTTTGTGCAGCAGCAGGCATGGACGTGGTCTTACGCTAAGATTCTTACCCCTGGACGGCGACGCTTCCCATGGATGGGGACGAAGGGGGAGTGGCCGCTTCCTTGATCATCCCTGCGGGGGAGCCATGGGATGGCGGGGACGAGGAAGGGACGGCCAAGCTCACAGCAACGCCCTCCTCTGCGGCGCCCGCCAGCCAGTAGTCCACCTGCAGCCCGATGGCGTCCACGCCATGTGACATGCCGGGGCTCCTGGGAGCGAGCGGTCGCTTGTTAGCATGTTTGTGCAGCAGCAGGCATGGACGTGGTCTTACGCTAAGATTCTTACCCCTGGACGGCGACGCTTCCCATGGATGGGGACGAATCATCGTCATCATCATTATTATTGTTAGAGGCAAAACGCTGAAGAGACAACGGCTCATGTGCAAAACATCTCTCCACACGTCACTCACAACGTAGATCCATTTACAAGCAACACAACAAAACCGAGAAACGTGGACTTGAGCACAGAGAACACTTTTCAGCACCAAGAAAACGCACAAAAAAAAACATCCTTCTACTTACCGACTTCTTTTGTTTTGCATGAATTTTCCACATGGCCTTTCATAGATGTAGACATCACTAATGTTTTTTTTTTTAAACAGTCACCTACTTGGTGTCCTTAAGTTTTGATGGAACAAAGATGCCATATTTTTTGTTCACACAATACAACATATACACACAGTGGCATGGCAAACCTGTTCTGTGCGATGGAAGATACATTCTTACACATACATAGCCACTTTTAATGTACAGTGTTCCCCTGCATAGTCACAATTTGATAATAAACCTGTTCACTGTTTTTTTTTTCTTTTAAACATGTTATTTAAAATACTTATCCCATCTTCATTTAGTTAGTCCATAACAGAAAAGTAGTGCTTTGCCACCATCTTGTGGCATCAGTAAGCAATTATAAAGCTTTTTGGGGCGTTGTCAACTCACACATTAGCGGGGGAACACTGTAGTACTTAAAATCTCACAATAAGGGTCCCGGTTGTGATAAGGGAAAGCATAAGGAATGTGACGGTTCGTCTGGATTGCATAAAGCGCAACGTGTGTGCATGTGTAGGAGGGGCAAAGGTCAAGCCAAGGTGCCCACTGGACAACCGCTGCCATCTAGGAGGGGGGCTTGTTGTAACCGAAAAGTCCGACAGGAAGGTATTTGACGTGAGTAGGCCACTGGGCGGCCAACTGGAAGAACTTGACGTCATTCCACTCGACACCGTCGACAGACACTGAAGGGCAAGAGAAGAAAAAGTCGGCATGCAAAATAGTGATGTTCAAAGTACATGATACACTGCTTGTTATGATTACCTTTTAGGATGGTCTGCTGCTGCTTGGCCGAGCAGATGAGGCGACTGATGCCTTCGATCACCTGACTCTTAGAGTCCACCTCCTTCTCTTTGGGTTTCTTTCCCAGGAAGATGGTGGCCACTGGGGACAACAGACACAACATGAGCAGAATAAAACCAAAGACGACAGGAATCTTTTGACTTTGCTCACACCTTTCTTGTTCTTTTCCTTGGTCACCACCGTCATGGCCATTGTACTGAATTGAATGCCGTGAGGCTCGCCTCCACCGCCGGCGCCCCCACTCGGCAGCCTGCTGACCTGCAGTGAGCGAAAGGCACTCTTCAGCGTGTTCTTGCAGGCCGTGTCGCGCCGCTCTCCTTCTCGCCTCTTCTCGGCCAGCGACGCCAGCCAGTAGTCCACCTGCAGCCCGATGGCGTCCACGCCATGTGACATGCCGGGGCTCCTGGGAGCGAGCGGTCGCTTGTTAGCATGTTTGTGCAGCAGCAGGCATGGACGTGGTCTTACGCTAAGATTCTTACCCCTGGACGGCGACGCTTCCCATGGATGGGGACGAAGGGGGAGTGGCCGCTTCCTTGATCATCCCTGCGGGGGAGCCATGGGATGGCGGGGACGAGGAAGGGACGGCCAAGCTCACAGCAACGCCCTCCTCTGTGTCGCCTTAACAACCATTAAAAAAAAAAACAAAAAAAAACTTACAATGAAGTGAGATTATGACATCATCAAAAGGGGGCCATCCTAGTGTTTTTACTCACCAGCCAACAAGGGCCCAGACTCAATCACGCCCACCTTGACCACCTGCAAAACAGGAAGTGATGTCAGTCAAAGGGCTAGCCTCTGTGTGCCAGAGGGCAAAAAAAATTAGCAAGCGCTTACACCGATGAAGGGAATAAACTTCTGGTAGGATTCTTCCTCTCGCCTGCAGAGAGACATCAGCCATTACTGAGCACACAGGAAGTGGCGCCGGAGGCGGGTGGGCACGTTACTCACATCCTGTGTTTGCAGGTCAACATGGCCTCAGCGATGGGAAGTTGGTGAGTGAGCGTGGCGCCGCTTATGTACTGAGCGATCCTTCCCGCCACATCCAGTTGATCTGGACATACATGGGAGTCATGAGTAAGTCTTAAGGCTTTACCTTCAAGGGTTTTCATAGTTTGGGAATTGTCATTATCGTGCCGTATTGTGAATCTAGCTAGCTTTAATACGTTGTCGAGTGTTTTTTTTAGCTTAGTTTTATTTTTTTTTAAATGCTTTATTTTGTGCATTTATTTATTTATCCCAATATGAACTACTGTAAAGCAGGAGAGTTGTTACCTAGCGTCGCATTTTGGGCTCAGTCAAGTCATTAAAGTCAAGTCATTAAAGTCAAGTCATAAAAGTCATCAAAGCAGAGAAGCCATTTGCCGCGCACGGGCGGTTGTTGCCTAGTAGCGCTTTTTTTATTGGCTGCTGCTAGATGACGTCGCATCTTAGGTTATACAATCTTGCTCAGTCACATGATATATTTGCACTCAGTATCTGTACTTACATTATCTGTACTAACACACACATCTGGTCTGGACAACACAGATGCCAGATTGATGACATCACTGGAGATGCGTTACCTGTGGGAGGAGGCTCGGTCCGACTGAAAACGTCTCGCCAAGCGCCATCCAGGAAGGAGGAGCTATAGCGGTTGTCCAGGGCGCCCAGATGCTTGGCGACAGGATGGGAGCCTGAGGAGGGAATGCAAAGATGTCATAAGATGTGGTGGGCGGAGCTTATCAAGCACCAGCGTTGCGGCATACCCAGAGGAACCACAAGAAAGCGCATGTGGTTGAGCCAGTCGGATGTTTTGTTGGCCAGTTGAGTCACGAAGAATTGCAAGATTGCAGCCAGGTAACTCTGGCTGCCCACAGCTGCCACCTTCACTGCGCGTGGCATGGAAGCGTTACAGTTGCAGCTGCGTGGATCAACACAAATAAAAACCGTGACCCTTTGACTTTCTTTTCAAGTCATATCCAAGATGTGTGGTGCCACACAAGTGCTCACAACTTTTGGATGCGCGTGAGAATGGCAGACAGGACGGCCTGGATCTCCGCTGGCGAGCAGGTGCACACCACCGGCTGCTTGTGCATCTGCAGCTGCTCCAGTACGTACTGACACACACGGAGGAAACGCACGTGCACGCACACACTCAGATGACAATGTGGGCGCAAACGCATCGGTGGACGGTAGCGCGGGCCAGGCCTACCTGCCCCTGCCAGTCTCCGCCATTGACCAGGATGAGACTCTCCGGGAGGGCCGAGTCAGCCAACAGGATGTGGTTGAGCTGGTCGTACATGGCCTTCCTCAGCACCTACGCGCACAGGTGAGCGCTTGCTTTATAGGGCGCAGACAAGCAGGGCGGAAACGGGCGACCATGTTTTACCGGCGTGCCGTGTCCCAGCTCGGGCGACCTTTCCGAGTCCGAGCTGTTGGCGCGCTCACTCGGCGCTTTGGACTTGATGGGGGTGCTGCCGCTGCGCTTCTGCCTGGAGGGGGTGTGGCCTCCGTCCAACCTGCATATCAACAAACTGTTTCTTAGTGTTGGTCAACAATAGGTGTCGGGTCACAGAATGTGATCGAGTACGAGGCATCTACTTTTTGACTGACGCTTCACACATTCAAATGACGGCAGTAGAGATGAATTCTAAAAATCATTCAAGCTAAATTACCCTTTTTGTCCTTAATGACACTGGAAGGGTTTCTTTACGATGAGCAGTGTTGCCCCCGTTACCTTGAAAAAGGAACTCAGTTACCTTACTAATGACTTTAAAAATTAGCTACTTTACTGACAACTTGGTTTAAAAAGTAACAAAGTTAGATTACAGATTATTTTACTTAAATTCAACAGATGACGACAACACCCGTTTGAAATAAAATTGACAAGCGCTTATGCCATTACTTACCTCTTAAGTACATTTTTAACAGTGACGTATAAGAATCTAATTTCTTATTAAATTAAAAATAAAATAAAGACGGTGGTCAAGTGGTTAGCGCATCCACCTCACAGTGCAGAGGTCTGCAGTTCGATTCCAGGCTCAGGCCTTCCTGTGTGGAGTTTGCATGTTGTCCCTGTGCCTGCGTGGGTTTTCTTCGGGTACTCCAGTTTCCTCCCACATTCCAAAAAACATGTGCGGCAGGTTAACTGAACACTCTAAATTGTCCTTAGGTGTGACTGTTGAGTGTGAATGGTTGTTCGATATGTGCCCTGAGATTAGCTGACAAAGAGTTCAGGTTGGGATAGGCTCCAGCACAGCGGCTCGGAAAATGGATGGATGGATAAAAATTTTTAAACTTTTTTTTAACTTAACATAAGCAATTATTTTTATTTTCTAAAAAATGAGCCTTGATGGATTCCACTTCACATAACCAGCTACTTGGTTTAAAAAATAAATAAAGTCTTTCTAGACTTCACTTAACATAAATAGCTTTCTAAAGGCAGTCTGTTTTGGCTTGACCTATCTATTAACTGTTAATATTCCTATGACTATTTTTATAATGTACATTTTTTTAAATAAATATAATGATTAATTTTGGGGACGTCATACAGTCACAAAACCTTGTGGGACTTTCTCTTTATGTTCATGTTTTAGTTGGATGTTTTGTTTTTTTGGACATACAGTTCATGGTTTGAAGTTACACTTTGTCAACAGCACAGAGTGAGGAGTGTGACGTAATATTTTCTTTAGCTGACACAAACTCAAAATACTGACTGGAACTGCATCTTGAAAACATGAATTCTCTCTCCTTCCTCCATTGTTACTTCACGTGTGATCAAACCAAGAGTCAGTTAACAACACTACAACCAAATAGTCAAAGATTGAGAGGTGACAGTAAGTTTCTGTGAACTAATTGTCATCATTGTCAATTGCTACACAGGAACAAATTATAATCTTGCAAAGTAACTGTCGTCAGATTATTTCATTGAGAAAAGTAATCATTTAGAATAGTCATTACTGCAACAAAATGTATCTAATAGAGTAACATGTTACTTTCTCACGCCGTACCGGCATCACCGACTTTGAGAATAGTTGAGCTTTAGCCACCAGGAAGTAAGTGTAACCGGATGGTGAAAAGGTATGTTAGGCTGGACAGTGCAACAAAGCTGGCCCAATACAACGATGGTGGCCTTCTGGTTACCGTGGCGATGGCGCCGGTTGGCTTTCACTTTTGCCAGTCTTCATGGGCGTACGAGGTTTCTCCGGCACGGACACCGTGATGCAGGGCGCGGTGTCGGCGAGCAGCTCCTGATCTGCCCCTTCCTGCGTGCGTACACGTGAAACACCAAGGCTTAAGCGAGCTCAGCACCCACTGTATTTAGGGCCATGCACCCACTAGGGGAGGCCCAAGAGCAATTAACAGTCTACAGATCCTGAAGTATTGCGAAACAACGCAAAAAAAAAAAGATTATTACGCCACATGATAAACATACGGAAACCCTCGCGAGGAACTTCGTACCAGCGTCTCGCTCTCTGAAATTGCCTCGTCCAGGGTGCGGCTGTGGGATGTTTTCATCTTCTCCGTAGGAAGGTGCTCCCCCTGTTGACGGAACAGTGCTCATCATATGACAGGCAGACAAACCCCAAAAAAGAGCCTCAGTCTGAAGACCTGCAAGCTAACGTACCGGGCTCAGAGTATCCCGGCCCAAACTGCCTTTGCTGTTCAGACTTCCGATCTCTGTCTGGGAGCTAGACTGAGACATCCCCTCAAAGAAGGGCCTGCACACAAAGAGCATTTAACACTGTCCCCTTGTGGCTATGGGTACACTATTTGCATTACAATCATGTTTTTAATACTACCCTCGAAAATAAATCGTGAAGATGCAGAGATGTTTTGTGTTTGAAACAACTTAAGAATCCCCCTACTTAGCTTAGTGCTTACATATAAGGGAACACGCCATTAACAGGTCAACACTTAGCATCGATAGCCATGGTGTTAGAACCCTTTAAACAGATATTTGTACGACGCATATTGTTTGTCCTCTGTAAAAGTACAACAACCGACTGAGTCACTTAGAAATTGTATTTTTCATGTGTTTCCATGACTGCAGAATACTGCCCCCAATGGCCAATGTGGGCATACCAGAAGGAGCAGCACGAATTGAATTGAAGAATTTAATCATAGGCACAAACTGTTTATTCTTTAAATTTTATTTAATTGTTATTATGCTATGTTTTTATCAAATAAAATACGAGACAATGCTGTTTTTCTTACTAAGAAAAAAAATAATAATAAAAAATACACTTTTTTTTTATGCGGGGGTTAATTACTCTAATAGTCCAACAGAGGAGCTGTTACCTGAGTTTGGGTTTGGGCGTGCTCATGATGCTGTCGGTCTCCTCCATGTCAGGCCCGCTGTCGCTCGGGTTGTACATCTCCAGGCTATCGTAGAGCTCATCCAGGTCCTCCTCCACTTCCTGGATCTGCTCCCTGGACACGTGCTCCAAACCGAAGCCCACCTGGGCGCGACAGCGAGGGGACACGGGTGAGGCATAGACCGCGACGCCCCCTCCGCGGGATCCAGACGTACCTCGTCGGTGACTTTGAACCTCTTCAGCAAGGCCACAAACTTCTGCTTGATATTTGGCTGCTGCAAGCCACGATGCAGATGATGATGAAGAAAATGAGAAGGATCGAAATGACCGGTTGATGTGCAAGGCGCTCAAGAGCTCACCCTGGTGATGGCGGCGTTGGACGTCAGCTTCCGCCGGGGCTTCTTCTTCCTTACTTCCTCATCTTCATCGTACAGGTACTTAAAAAAGAACGGGTTGACAAACGTCGATGAAAGCTAAAAGATGCTCAACCAAGCTGACAGGGAAAACAAGGAAGTGCTTCCCAAAGGTTTGAGAATCAAGACACGTGTCGCCTACTTGTCCGTGGATGGGATCGTCGCTGCCCTCCTGCTCAGATGAGTAGCTCTCCTCTTCCTCCTCGGAGTAGTTGTCTATGTCTGGAGATCGGTCTGGACAGAAAAAGACTAACTGGAAAAACGGTTGCTGCGGTAGTCTTAAAAAGTTGTCAAATCTAGCAACAAAAAGTTGGAATCAATGGACATTATGGAGGCTGTACCCGACATCTTGGCCTTGGGTCCCTCGTGGTCGATGGGCTGGCTGGACAGCGAGTAGACGCGCATCTCGGCCACGGGTAGCGAGGCGTCCTTCAGCTGGCTGTGCAGGCCCAGAACCTGAGCGCCCTCGCTCGGGTGCTGCATCACCTGGGAGAGGAGAGACACGCGGTCCCGTTTTTTCAAGCGCTTGCAAACTAGCGGCGGCAATGTCGACGTACCTCGGCCATGTTGATGAGGCCCAGGGCGAGGGTCTTGTAGCCCAGGATGGTCCTGTTCTTGTAGCGCTTACGGCGTTGCAGCATGATCTGCAGCTTGTTGGCGTCCCTCTTCAGGAAGTGAGGGTACTGCACAAATGGCAAGGGCGGCTGAGCTAACAGCGTTTTGGAAAGCAGTGACTTCGGGCAAGAAGACGAATCGGAGGACGCAAACAGGCAAACATTCACATTTCAGGATAATGACGGGTTTTCTCAAGTACCCCGGTTCTAAAGGACTGCGCGCACGCGAGAGCCAGTGTGATGTTTACCTGCAGAGAGAAGGTGAGCTGCAGGTCGGTCTCCGTCAGGCCGGCCGAAGACAGAAGGATCTCGTTGGAGCGGAGGATCCGCTTGGAACCCTGAACACAACAGGCGGGTGAAAAGGGAAAAAGTCCTGTGAGAATTTTCCCTGGTCTATTTAGCTTTAATGCTCGCTGTACGATACTAACATTAACTGCCAGAAGACTGCAAATTAATTCTCAGTTGAACTATTTAACAGACGCCCGAAAAAATCGAGTACAAGGCCTTTATCGCTTGTTGCGGATGAAGGTCTGCCCAGTCCAAAATGATTCCTGTTCTTATTGACGAAGACCATAACAATGTGTGCCTCCACGGTCTTAACCGGACTCAACTAGTATGTGTGCCAAAATGTGCCATAGATAGGGAAAGCCAAATAGAAGCAAGTAGAAGGGTCACAGTGATATACTCAAGGCCTAGCTCAAGTCACCTATCTAATTATGTATGCCCAAAAGGCCTAATCTATTACGGGGAAAGAAACGAGTGTTCACACGCCCACATGTGACCTGTGAGCGCTCACCTGCAGTTTGACGGCGACGACCACCGAGGTGAGGTCTTTGTCCAGCTCCTTGAGAAGGACCAGCTTCTTCAGGGTCAAGCTGAAGAGCCTGATGCAGCACACACAGCAAAAGTCAGCTGATCATATGATGTCACAAGACAGATATTACAGTAATTCCCGCCACCACGTGCAGGGGAAAAGGGGCGGAGTGATGAAAAAGGCACAGAATCGTAGCTGATTAACCAGTGGTAACCAACGTGGTGTCCGCGGGCAACAGGAAGGCCCCAAGGACCACCTGAGTAGCCCGCAGGCCTGTGATGGGAGATTATTGTCTTGGAACGTTGTTGAAGTGATTATTTGAAAATGTAAACCATGGCAAAGATTCCTTAAAATAATGTGTTGCATCTGGCATTTATTTGTTTCCACATTATTGAGAAATTATTGAGAACATGATCAGCGTCTTCACATGATTCATAATGAATTGCCCATTGCATTAATCACTACCCAAGAAGTAGCTCTCGGTTTCAAAAAGGTTGGTGACCCGTGGATTAGAGTCTTGAGTTTGTTTGTCAGAGGGAAAACTCAATAGTTTGACTAAACTCATTTTATAAGGTTACCATTTAAAATAAGTAGCTGAGTTGTTTGTCAGCAAAGCAAAAACATACACATATAGTGAGGATTCTCCAGAACTTCTACCAATGACCGTGGCTAAACTGAGCTCTTCCCATACTGTATCATCGAGATGAATTACTTCAACACAATACTTTTTAAATACCAATCCGCAAATTCTCAAAAACAAGGTGTAGTGCTTGTTTAAGATCCTTTTTCCCCACCGAGTGAAATCAAGACATGCTTAGTTACAAGAGAAACCATTTTTTTCATGTTTGAAAATGCATGACATTTTTTTGACACAGTAGGCAGTAAGAAAGAAAATAGGTCTGACAATCGCAGTTAAAAATTAACCCCACTAAGGGCGACAACAGCTTTCAAGCTTTTAGAGACCACCTCCACATGCTGTATGGGTAGAGGTAAATTTGGAAATGGCGAACCACAAATATGCAGGGGGTTGCTGTATTGCCTATGTTGTTTTGATGTTAACTGACACATCATAAGACCACCTTGAGGTCAGAGGCCATTCAGGCCAATGAGAGCTTCTAGCTTCCTGCCAGGGGGGGAGACCAATCACACAACATTAGTTCAACATCACTTCCTGGAAAAGCATCACGAGCGTCTTGATAAACAGGAAGTGGTTGGGGGTGTTGCGACAACAACACAAGCAAAAAGACCAGACTTTAAAAACAGACTGAAGACAGCCATCTTGGACGCCTCGGTTTTAAGGGCTGCGTTGCCATGGCAACAAGCTGCAACCAGCAGTGAACACGACCGTGTGTTGCATACACGCCAGGATGAAATTAGTCGTTGCCATATGATGTCATGGACGAGAATACAACGCACGTTAACACCAGAACAGAGCTACAAGTGATGATTGTGGTCAGCTGACGCACACGAAGGGATGTGTCAGGTAAACAAAAGGTGACCCCCACGACCACAACGCCACCGTCTCGCTCGATGAGCTCAGCCCGCTTCCCCTCAACGTACCTGGGCACGCAGCTGGGCGAAGAACGGTCCACTTCCCAGGTTGCGAATAAGTTCATGTGAACCGGCCGGTTCGATGAGATGCTGACCGGCTTGGAGGGCTGAGGCAGCCCCCCTAAGCCTCGCTCCATGCTGGCGCTCGCAGGAGGCTCTCTCGCCGTCCTCTCCGCTTCCTCCTCCGCGTTTTGCCTTTCCGCACTCGGCGAAGGCGACGTGTGCGCGCGCTAATGGCCGCCAGGTAGCGAGCACGTCGTCGAGTAAGTCCAGAAGCACGCAGGAAGCGGAAATCACCGAGAGCGCGCCCCTCTGTGAGACGTACGTGCGTGGGGAACGTGCGCGCCACCGTAGTCGACGTGCCCCTACCGTTCATTGAAAAAAAACGCGTTTTGGAAATCCTACTTCGGCGTTTCTTTTGAGCACTTTATACAATACAGTACACAATGAAACCATTAGCAAACACGCTTTGCATGTTAAAAAAAAAAAAAAAAACAACGGAATGATCATTTCGTAATTAATTTTGTAAAACTCGCGTCTTCCTGTCATCTGGAGGGCGTGGCCACCCACAAGGAATTTGAACCACTCTCTACATTGTGAAGGTGATTAGGAGCCGATTAAAGGAGGTTAACAGATAATCCCAGCAGGGTCACCTTTCATACTAAAACATGTCAGGTGACGCCAAGTCCATCAAGTGTACACTTGTTTGCAGGCAGGCGGCCAGAGTTGAAGAAGAAACCTCACAGTGTGTGTGTTTGTACTTGATCCCCATTATGCTTATGAGTGGCCCCAGACTGAACACTGAAAAACCATCAGGAAAAACAGCATTGGTTTGATGGGATTTATTTACAAAAAAAACACACAGAGTTCTCACAATGTACGAAAAAAATCTGAAATAAAATGTCTTCTTGTGAAATAAAATGTCGTGTTTAGAACTTGAACTCTTTGTATTTCTTGGCACCGCCTCGTGTGTCCTGTGGTTGGGCCTTCCTCTTCTTTTGCTGGAGGTCACAAGGGCATTGTGAGGCATGACATAATCAGCATCATCATTAAAATAAAAGGCACAAGATAGTAGAGGGAAGAGGGATATATGCACTGTTTTACAGATAGACAGAAGAGAAATAGGCTTTGTAGGGGGACTGTATTTATAAAAAGTCTTTGTCTGCACTATAGGTATGTGAAAATGATACATATATTATGAGTACGTATGTGGGCTTGCACTTCTCAATGGATAATTTATGTTTGGTAAAGGTAAAGCGGAAGAATGACGGCAGAGTGGCATACTTATAGGGCTAATTTTTTTGTATTGCACGTTAAAAAACAAAACAACAAAAGACTCAATCTATGATCATGGTCACTGTCATGACCATGTGGGTGCATACCTTCTGTTTGGCGGCGTGCTCGGCCACCATGTCACTGAAGTCCTCCTTCTCCACCTGTGCCTGCTGCTCGCGCACATGTTCCTCGTACTTCTGAGTCATGGCCATCGGGTCCAGCTCCAACTCGTCGGGCGCCAGCGCCACCTCCACGCCGTGAGTATCACCGATGCCGGCCTTGCGCCCTGCCATGGCCTGACGGCCACAAAAGGCACACGTAAGACCTCCGGAGACAAGTGAAGAAATAAGTTGAAAGTATGCAAATGTGGTCGCTGGCTCACCGCTGACATGTCGTAGATGTGCGTGGAGGCCATCATGGCGGCGCCCACCGGGCCTGTTCGTCTCTCTGGAAGGACGGTGAACAACTGCGGCGTCTCGTTGCTGCCAGAAGAATTTCTTCGATTAAGAAAGAGAGAGCGAGAGACAGGGACACCTGATGGAAACGTCTCTCACCCGTCCATTGCCTCCTCTATCTTCTTCTTTCTCAGCTCAATGAGTTCAGGGGTCTCCATGCCGGCGGGGACGGACGAGAAGCCTCCTGGTGTGATCAGCCCGCTGGAAAAAAGTAAAACCAACAATTTGTTCCTTATCCACACTGACATCTTTGTTAAAATGAGATTTTTCGAATGTAAATGTAAGGCACAATGTCACCCCGCCGCTCCCTACCTGTCCGCTGGTGTGAAGAATCCTGTCTCATCCGGTTTCTCCTCATCGCTCTCTTCCTCCTCCTCCTCTTCTTCAGAAGACTCCTCATCAGAAGGCTCCAGCTCTCCCCACGGCGTTCGGTCTACTTCTTCCTCCTCCGCTTTGGCCTGCCCGCATCAGTCAGCACATTTGAGCGCACGACTCACAGGAGAGCCTTCGCGCTGGATGCGGCTGCCAACTCACCTGGAAGTCAGCGGAGTTGGTCCCAAACACGTCGCCGTAAAGCGGCTTGCCCATCTCGTCCACGGGGGGCTTGCCCCAGCCGCCGGCATGGTAACCGAAAGTGCAGTTCTGAAGGAAAGGAGAAGGAAGTGGAGGTCAGGTATCTGTACGTCACTAAAGCACGTCACTTTAATTTTTACTCCTACATTTTCAGACATCATACTTTTTACCTACTACTTTGTCAAAATACACTTTTTTAAAATTCCTGCAGATGACGACATAAGAGCGTAATGTTAAAGCGAGGCGAAGTCAACTGCAGTTCAAATCATGATTGACTTGAGATCTTGGGGTCTTATAAGGCAGGAAAAAAAAAAACAGTGAGAACAGTGACATGGAGGAAAGTGAACCAGGGGAAATAACAACGATCATGAAACAGATTTGAAGAAGCAAACTATTCCCTGCTATTCATAATCTCCAAAAGTGTTTGATGCTGTCAGCTACAACAATGAAGTGTGTCTTTGTGCAGGCCGAAAAAAAACCAACAGAACACCAGCCTTCAAAAATTATCGTCTGATCTAAAAAAACACCATAAAGCTGTATTTTTTTTCAGTTGTTATAATTAGCTATGGGAACGCGTTTGAAGACAAAATGTGAGCCAACATGGGCAAGTTTTTTTTACTTGCTCCAAGTATGAGCACTATAAATATATTTATATTTTCATGGCAGGATATCAAAATTGGTATTGTCTATATTTGACAGCAACAATTTATTTGTACATTTACTTTGAGTGTATGTGTGGTTTGACAGTAAACTAGGAGTGGCGGCGGTAAAAAGCTTGGAGCCTCATTTATGAAGAATCCCTCACTTAGATTATCTGCCAAACTGCTTGTTTATAAGTAACTGTGTGACGCGTGAAATCAGCCAATCAGCTCCCATCTCTAAAAACTCACAAGTCGGGTCACTCGTATCTTAAGGCACCACTGAACAGAGTGCAAATACTTTTGCCCCCTCTGGTAATGCTGCTTGATACCTCCGGAATGGGTGAGTTGAGTCCAGGGATCTTGAGGTTGGGGTATGACGGCGGGGGGCCATACCTCTGCATGGCAATCAGCCACGGGGGAGGAACCTTGTGGGAGTTCTAGGAAAGGAGACAAACAAATGCCAATGACAGGTGCTCATCATTTCCACAGTGAGCCGACGGGGCAGAGACTTACAGGGCCGACCGGCATTCCCAGCGCGATGCGCAGCTCCTCGGAAAGGTCGCCCGGCTTCTTCTCCTTCAGGCGGGTCTCAAACTCTTTACCCTGTACATACGCACAGTCAGCCATGTTGACAGGCAGCACATGGCGCCAATGTCAGTACCTCGTAGTAAAGGTCTCCGTGGATGGTCAGCTTGGGTTTGATCTGCCACTTGAAGAAGGCGTCGTGAAGTTTTTGATAGTCGATGTCAATCTTTCCCATCTTGGGACGAACTTTCTCCCTCATTTTGGTTTTCATGGTTTTGGCGTCCTCCTGCAAGACACAGTAAACGTCTGCGTGTCAATCATTCGGTTCATTTTGAGTTGGCAGAAGAAAAAAAATTACAGATGTCATTTCAGAAAACAAGTTAAATATTAGATTTGAGCCTACACTTGGATAGTGAAAACTCAAGACTTTTTCCATATTTTATTTCAGCTTCCAGCTAAACACATAAAGCACGTATGACACCCAAATTTGTAAAGCCAGCAATGGTGGTCTGGCCCAACCTACCTTCTCCTGCAGGGCCTCCCTCATTTCCTGGATGCCAGTCCTCCTGATGAATTCTGGGAGCTGGAACGGTGGCTTCTCAATTCCCCTCTTGCCCTGAAGGTACTTGCGCTTGAAGCACCAATGGCGAGGAACCGGCACTGTGTTCCGGGTGGCCTTCAGGTGCACCAGCAGCTTGGGCTCCTGTGCTGTCACGTCGTGCATCTCTACCACATCTGGGCGAGCTACCAGCTGGGGGGGCGGAGCACAGGTTGTGGTCACGGACATGCCTCCGGCTGAAGGTAAGGTGGCACGGCTTACCTGCTTGAGCTCAGCCACGGTGAGACGATTCATCCTCCTCAACTTCTTCTTGGACAGCTTGGGAACATCGGGGCGGACTTCCTGTTAAGTTTGGGGCAAAAAAAAATAAATAATAATAATAATAATTCTTGGTTTGATGTCTGAATATTTAGGGTACTATATTGTGTATCAGGAGTGATTCTGAACACAGCCAATCTTCACTGTGGAAACAAAACAATGTGCAGACATCAAAAGGACAATGGCCCAACCTCATCGCTGTCGTCGCTGTCTTTCCTCTCTAACTCAAAGCCTTTCTTCCTCAGGAAGCCGATTTCCTGCTTTTCCGCCTTTTCGGGCTCTTTCTCCTTCTCCTTCTTCAGATCGTCAGTGAGCTGTAAATCAAATGATTGTTCATTATGTTCTGTTGACGAGAGCCCGACCAGTTAATCGGTAGCCGATTTTATATATTAGCCCTTTTCAGCATAATCAGTGTGTAACAAACATAATGGCAATTAGGAGAAAGTTTGGCTAAGTTTCAGCATATGTGTGTCTGTAGAAAATCACTTCTTGATGGGGAAACTTTTTTTTTTTTTTTTTTTAAAGAAACACAACTTAGTCAATGATTATACGTTTTGACATCTGTTTTTTATCATCTGATTAATTGGTCATCAAAAATATTTTCTGCCACATATCGGAATTGGCATCATCTTTAAAAAAAACAAAAACAAAACATCCCGATTATTAAACACTTCATTGGATGCCAGACAATCACATGGACTCACCTTGAAGGCCTCAAAGATGCGCTTGAAGATGATGTAGCTGGAGTCGTATATGTCTGGCTCCTCTGTGACATACTCTATCTCCACTTCTGGCTGCTCATCTTTCTCGTTGCCTTCCTCCTTGCCCTCGCCCTGCTCCTTCTTCTCCTGAGCACGCGTGCTCTTGCTCTTCTTCTTGCGGTTCCTGCGCCGGCGGTTCTTCTGAGGGGAAGAACTCAAATTACAGCTTAGCCTAGCAAAGACACTGACCTCTTGAAAGGAAAAAGACTCACATCCTTCTTGGACATGCGGCCTTCATCGTCTCCCGCCTCCAGCGCTCCCAGCGCAGAGTTGCTGCCACCCATGTGGGCGTCGTCTTCTGCTGCTTCTGCCGGTCAAAAACACAGGACTATTTTCAACATAAACCCAGGCAAATAAAGAGCTCTTTCCATTGTTGAGCAGCTACAGGATATCAACCTGCAGGGTCCACGTGCTGCTCCTGTCGGATCTCCTTCAGTTGCAGGATCTTCTCCAGGGCCTGAGGGATCTTGGGCCCCCCAATAATGATCTCATCCCCCTGCCAGAGCTTGAATGGAACATCACACATCACATTGTGTAACATGATGCTCCTCAGTTGTTTACCATCAGGCTGCTCACCTCCCTGTTGTCCTCCCCTGGAGGCGGCGGCGGCAATCTATGTCGCTGGGCGGCCAGCATGGCGATGCCCGGCGGCAGCGCCCCATGAGGATCCAAAGCAACTGATGGACACACAGGCAGGCCATAAGGGAATGAAGCGATTCCAAGGTGAACAAGCTCACCTACATACTTTGCACTGCAGTGACGGGGGCCATCGCCCTGCCCACCGGACCGTGCTGCATGCTGACCATGTCGTGGTGACGTTCCTGCTCCAACAGCATGGCGGCCTAAGTTTCGAACAAGTTATATGGCATCACGTCGGCTCTTCAATCATATGTTTGCGTCTCCTCCTCTTACCCTGTTTTGCTGCTCCAGAAGGTCATGGTCCTCCATGACACGGGAATCATGCTCCTCCTGCTGCATCATCATGGCTGCCCTCTGCTGAGCCATCTTCAGCTGGTCATCCTGCGACAAGCCTGGAGGCGGCATGCCAGAGCCTTCCATGGACATGTGCATGGCGGGGGGCATCATGCTCATCGACGCGTGCAGCATTCCCCCCATCCCGGGAGGCATCTGGTGTGTAGGTCACATAACAGTGAATAGGCAAGACTTCGATGGAAACATTCAGAATTAAGGTGAAAAGTGTACCTGAGAGCCCACTCCATTGTCATCATGAGGTTTTCCCAACAGAATGCCGGTCTGCAGAGGGAAGAGCGTCCAAAAACACATGAGCACACATATACAATAGAGAGCAGCGGACAGAAGCCTCTCTGAGTTTACCTGGATCATGTAATTTTTCAATCTGTCAATCAACTCTTCTCTTGGACCTAGGTGGCAAATAAAGACAACATCAAATGCAGAAATGCCAAGATTAAATTTGCGAAACGATAACAAGCTCACTGTGCAATAAATAAATAAATAGGCATTGAACTAAGTCAAATTAATAGGTTGATTGTTTTTAGGAGTTTAAACATGTTCAACAGATCGTAAATAAGGACAGAAGTCATCTCGTTTTACCACTAAACGGGCTACAAGCTAGCAATCATCGTTAGCATAGCAACATTCAGCTAAACACAGGCGTCGCTACCGGACTTTCTACGGGTTTTCCACGGTCTTTTCTTACCCATTACGGGCGCGCCCAGTTCGGCCAACTTGGCCTGGAGCTGCGGGTGGCTCCAAGAATTCAAGGCCGCGATAGCACTCCCCAAATCGGACGGGTGCACATCAGCTCCCGGTGGCGCGTCGGAGGCCATGTTGAACTTTCAGCGGATGCAACAATGGCGGCGCGTGTCATGGGGAAAAGCTTCATTGTGACGCAATGCATGACGGGAATGCAAAAGGAGCACTTACCTCTGGGGAATGCAGTCCTACACAAGCAACGAGTGTACCTTTAGACTTTGCTGTACGTTTTGTAATTGTCACATATTTGTGTCGACAGTACATGTTCTTTCCTCACAGTTTTAACTGTTTTTGTATTGTATTTGAAATACATTTTCCTATTTTTTTGTCTTTGTCATACGCATCGATATTACTGTTATCATTATTCAATGATTGTGTAAGAATATACACGTATGCGTGTGTGCGGTTCAGTTAATTCTTGAAGAGGTTACAGCGGTGAGCTATCGAACTCAAAAGCAAACCCCCAAAAAAACACAACTATCCCCTCCTTGCCGCGCATGCGCACGCCATCGACCCGAACGAGCACAGCAGAGGCAGAAGGCGGAGGGGACGGAAGTATAGGGGAGAATAAAGGGGCTGAAAGGGAGGAGGAAGAAGGAAAAAGAAGAAAAATAAGGTAGGAGGGCGTTTGCTTCTGGTCTTTATTCACACACGTCCTTGTCTTCAGTGCCGCAAACTAACGAGAGGAAACGTGCACGGGCGCAGGTAACACACGTTCCAATTCTGCACTCTTTTACTTGCAAACCTTTCCTTGACTCCAAATACTTCCGCACTCCTCGCAAGTTTCCAGAACTTTTTTTTTCAACGGCACAAATGTCTCGTCGTGTTGCGTGGGTGGGGAACGTCGTCACGTGACCATGTCTGGGTGCAGCTGCTCTTTCGTGTCCCGCACAGCCGTTGACAGCCGGATGCAAGGTCACGCCCACCACCAGAAGTCAAAGTTGACCTCTGACCTTTTATCTCTGCAGCTCTGTTGACATGCTTTGTATTTGTTGACACATTATGAGTGTAATATAACACTGAATATTACAATCACTTGTGAGTGTCTGAGATGAACCAGGAAGCCTTCATTGTTTGCATAGTCATGCAGGGCGGCGGGGCCCTGATGCCGTCATGCGTAGGTACTGATAAGCTTGGGTGTTTGGCCCAGAAGCTGAGGAACTTTGCATGTAATACGGCAAATTTGTTTCTGACCCCAATAGCGACAAATCCTTGACTAGAGCATGGTCTTTAATCTCCTTCTCTTGTTTACTTACAGAGGCAGTGCAACATTCCAAAGATCCTGACAGGCGGGTTCTGACCCGTTCATGATCAACATCAGAACCTGACACACTTCATAATCACACGCACACGCGCCCAACATGGTGGAGCCTATATGTGCCACAGGTGTGGCGGTGCATCTGCGGAGTCTGAGGGACCGGGAGGAAGGGCTGGGCCAGAACGACAATGCCGTCAAGTTCCTGGGTCAAGACTATGAGAGTTTGCGGGCACAATGTCTCCGCAGCGGGAAGCTCTTTGAGGACAGCCTCTTCCCCTGCAGCGCCTCCTCTCTGGGCTTCAACGAGCTCGGACCGAGGTCAGCCAAGACATATGGTGTGCGCTGGATGAGGCCTACGGTGAGATGCAGCAAGCCGCACTGTCCCTTCAGAGTGTTCAAAGACAGTAATTGAGAATTACATTTTGGTATCCCCTCTAGTGTAATTGTTCTCAAACTTCATTCACCAAGTACCACCTAAAAAAAAATTACTGTAAAACATGTGAAGAACATACACCCGTGAATGAAAAAAAACTTTAAAAAGTTATTTATTGGATACCGGCTTTTGCTTAGTTTGAACATTAACACTGTCCCTAAATACAGGAAAAAAACTACTTAAAAATGATTTCATTCAAATGTATTGTTAAATAAAAATTGTACCTAAATGGATGTTTGAAAACAAACAGTTCTAACAGCTTAAAAGTAAGTAGATTTTATTTCAAAGTTAAATACAACAGAACTGTACTTAACAAATGTCCTGAAAAAAAGTTGAGGCCACTTTAACAATATGCGCACATTTAATTCAGTGTTTTTTAGCTGTTCGAGGAGTCACACAAACAACTTAGTTTCTGACGTGCTTCCCTCACATGTTAAGTACAACAGTAGCGTGCTCATCGTATTGCATGTTAGCATGACGTGCATGCTACGATGGAGCCGTGATTGTGCGTCCCGCGTTGCTTCCCGCACACGGCACTTTCAACACACACGTATGCGCTCAAATGTAAATGTGAAGTCAACCATGCGCACGTGTGCGATGACACAAATAGGCGCTCTCTTTTTTTAGCTGCGTTTCGACTCAGCGCACACACAAGCGCTAGCATGCAGCGCTTTCAGAAATAGATCTTATAAAATATAGAATCTGTTTATAAATATAAAATCAGCCGGCCCTCATATGTTAGCCTGATGCTAAAGTTAGCCATACAGCTAACAGAACAGTGCTTCCTCTGATATGGTGTTGGGTATTTCCTCATCCAGTAGATGGGAATTTTTGAAGTGAGACATACGTACAAGATTGTTCAATCGCACGACACCAATCATTTATCTTTCTCAGACCTTTCTCTTTGACTGAACAAACCTGTTTTGATCTTTGCAATGACAAAAAAAGTTACTGGTACTATTGACGTGGGCGACCCTTTATCTTAGCGACTTTATGATATCTCCATCAGTGAGTCCCAACCACTGTGCTATTAACTGCAACTAATGTATATCTGTTCATACATCTATATCAGCGACATATACTGTAGTGCCATCCAGAACAATTAAATGCTCTTCCACTAAGTTGTGGAAGGTTTCTCACTGTAATTAACAATCATAGCCACCTTTTTGACATTTTTGTCGGTGTGGCTCAGTAAAATTTGGGAAACACTGATTTTCCATGGCAATGAGCGAAGTCCATGTACAATAGCTGTGTGTGTGTGTGTGTGTGTGTGTGTGTGTGTGTGTGTGTGTGTGTGTGTGTGTGTGTGTGTGTGTGTGTGTGTGTGTGTGTGTGTGTGTGCGTGTGTGTGTGCGTGTGTATCTACAGGAGTTGTGCAAGCGTCCCGCTTTTATTGTGGATGGCGCGACCCGAACTGACATCTGCCAGGGAGCTCTGGGTAAGTGGGGAATGTTCGCATGTCACATTGAGAATTCAGACACAAGCTGAAAGCCCCACCCATGCTCAACGGACACATGCTGTACATACACAGCTGCATATCTCACCACTAGGGGGTGTGAAATTATAGACTATTCTCCATACAGTCTATGGAAAGACGTTTGATCATTTATTTGATGCCCATGTACAAGTTCCAGTCCGCATACACACGACTAGAATGACTCTTTCTTACTATATTAGCAAGTTGTTGTACTAGCGTACAGAAAAGCCCTACTAGTTGCACTCTATGTAGTTGCCTGCTCTTAGCGTGTACTAATTGTAGATGAATAAAATATGTAAAACTGTTTGATTTGGATGTCATGTAAGTGCTCAAATGGTTTTTCATGCTCAGCCTGGTCATGTGACATAGCGTGCGTCTGTGTGTGCGTGCCTTCGTATACAGGGGACTGCTGGCTACTGGCGGCCATCGCCTCGCTGACCTTAAATAACAACCTCCTACACCGAGTGGTCCCGCATGGACAGAGCTTTGATCGGGAATATGCTGGAATCTTCCACTTCCAGGTAATCTTTGTGTGGTAATACAGTCAGTTGTTTGTTTTTTTTCCCGCCCTACATTGGAAAAAACATTTGCAAGGACCCTAATGAAACATAACTATCATGTCTCCCTGTAAATGCCATCAGAATTATTTATTTGCCGGGATGGCGGATTTATGATCTGTTACAGTCGTAACAGAGCTTTTAATTGGCCCAAAGCTATAGTAGAGAGGAGGAGTAGAGGGTCCCTGCCCATATTTGCAATTCACAGATTTGTTACTGGCTGTTTTTGTGCTCAGGCCAAAACCCTGTCTAATATTCAAGTCGTGCTTTGATGCCATCTTATGGCACCCATGGACAAACATGAAGCAACTGTTATGCAACATGTAAAAGTCAAACGCACAACTAAACTCTTCTTAGGCAGTGATTGTTTTGCATCAGATATTTGTGGATTTTTGGAAATTAAAAAAACTGTGCTTAAATGATTAATAAGATGTGTTGCCCTGAAAAGTTAAATAAAAAATTATACATAATAAAATATTTCAAACAATCGGTTCTTAAAGATGAAATGCAAATGTATATTATTGAACTTGTAAGGGTAAATATAACTGAACTGTTCTTCGGCGGCGATTTTTTCGCATGACACTAGAGGGAGCCCACATACCACTAGAGGTACCACACTTGGAGAATCACTCGACGAGAAGATGCAAACGAGGGACAAGCACAATTGGAAATATGAAGGAGAAGGCCAAAAGAGCAATGGCACGAAAGATGGTGTTGTTTGTCATCTGTTGCCATCGTGGCAAGGGCCTCATGCAGCATCGCTGTGTTCACAGTTCTGGCAGTTTGGCGAGTGGGTGGAGGTGGTGATCGACGACCGTTTGCCCGTCAAGGACGGCAAGCTGCTCTTCGTCCACTCGGCGGAGGGCGGAGAGTTCTGGAGCGCGCTGATCGAGAAGGCCTACGCCAAGTAAGCCGAGCGCCGAGTCGCCACTCAGGTCTTTGCCGGGCGCCATCAAAGTCACATGTGGACTTTGCCTGCCCCAGGTTGAACGGCTGCTACGAGGCGCTGTCTGGTGGCAGCACGTCCGAAGGCTTCGAAGACTTCACCGGCGGCGTGACAGAAATGTTCGAGCTGAATAAGCCACCCTCCGACCTCTTCAGCATCATGGGCCGCGCCATCGAAAGGGGCTCACTGCTCGGCTGCTCCATTGACGTGAGTCAGAACATTGACATGTCGACACTGCCATCAGGGGGCGGCCCCAATACTACAATACGACAGTGTGGCTACCATATTGGATGTGGCAAATCTTTCTGTTCTCTTATGCCAGCGCATAGACTGAACTTCATTGAGTGACATCCTTCAAAATTCCCCTGGTTCACCCATTCACACGCGCTCACATTAATACGAAAAAAATGTATGTTCCTTTTAAATATTCACTCGTTACACGTTTATGCTATACTGTAAGGAAGCACTAAATTAACGTATGCACCGTATTCAAACTGTTTAATGCCGCTCCCAGTTGGTTTCCTGGCAAACATGATACAAAGATAATTGCGCATTGCTTGTTTAAAACAACATAGCTTAACCTTTAGTCGTTTATCATAATGCTAAAGGGAACACATTTTGCAAAACACATAGACAACCCATATGCAATATAACTACTCACAGTCATATATTCTTTATCTTCCGCGAGGAGCTGAGCAGTGCCGAGACATCTTAACTATACAGATTTCTATGTACAGAATATCGTTTTTTGTTATACTGCCACCATGTGGGGTGTTTTTTATAAAGTAGAATATAATTGAGTTATCCCTGATGGTGTCGTGGTGCACTTGCCCGACTTGTGCGCAGGCAGACGGTGCGGATATATGTGTGGGTGGTGGTTCGTCACTGTGTGTGCACTGAGCTGGCTGCGACCAGTTCAGGGGGTAGTCTGCCTTTCACCCAAAGTCAGCTGTGATAGGCTCCAGTCCCACCCCCCACCGCCACTCCCCCGACGCAACCCTGTATAGGATAAGTAGTGTCGAAAATATTATTGAGCCCGCTCTTGTAAACATTACACAACAGTGTTGCTTTTGTAACATCTGGCGGCGTCTTTATGCTGAGGCACTATTTTGAAGTGATTTGAGGAGTTTCATTTTGTAACTTGTGGATTTTTGCTATTTGTGGCGGGGCTCTCTCCCTCTATTCCTTCGTTGCACTAATGACTTGAGTCAACGGGCTTGAAATGAACGGTGGGCTGGAATTGAAATGCTTGACTTTAGTGGAAGGTGAGCACTTCTGACTTACTGCCCCCTTTGTTGTTTTTAAATACCAGATCAGCAGCTCCAGAGACATGGAGGCGGTCACCTTCAAAAAGCTGGTCAAGGGACACGCCTACTCAGTCACGGGCTTGGACGAGGTGCGAGAACGTCACGGTGATGGTGGTGTGTGTCTCCGTGCAGTGTGACCACGCTCCAACGTGTCTCTTAGGTGGTCTTCCGTGGAAACCCGACCAAGCTTGTCCGCATCCGGAACCCGTGGGGGGAAGTGGAGTGGACCGGCGCTTGGAGCGACAAGTGAGACACACGCTTGTTGGAAAACGTGCCTCATGTAAACATGTGAAGCCTGGCGCTCAAATGAGAGTCGGGGAAGGGGTGGGAGGGCTGATAATATAAGCGGACATTACAAAGAATTCCCTGCTTGTGGTTTCCATTCACTTGAATCTTTTTCCTTGCAGTTCTCGAGAATGGGACAATGTTGATCGTGGAATCCGTGCTAGGCTCCAAAACCGCAGCGAGGACGGCGAATTCTGGTGAGTCCGCTTCACTTTCCTTCCATAAAGCACGGTCGTTTTTTTTTTTTTCTATCCCCTCGGTTCGTCTCAACCACTCCCCTCCTGCAGGATGTCTTTCAGCGACTTCCTGCGCGAGTTCACCCGGTTGGAAATCTGCAACCTGACAGCCGACGCCCTCCAGAACAGCCAGATGAAATCCTGGAGTACATCGCTGTACCCGGGCGAGTGGAGACGAGGCAGCACAGCCGGAGGCTGCCGGAACTATCCGGGTAAGGAAAGACACGGGAAAAGTGTTTGTTTGGAGCACTGGCCTGACCTCGAACCTCTTCCATCCAGCGACCTTTTGGCTGAATCCGCAGTTCAAGTTGCTGCTGCAGCATCCCGACGCGCCTGGCATGTCGGACTGCAGCTTTCTGGTGGCGCTGATGCAGAAGGACCGCAGGAAGAAGCGGAGGGAGGGCAAAGACATGGAGACCATCGGCTTCGCCGTCTATGAGGTCGGTGTCGGCCCGCAAAGCTCTTGTTAGTACTTCCTGTTCTGTGATCTCATCAAGTCCTCTATTTCCAGGTTCCCAGTGAGGTATGAGCTTTCCAATCAGGCTTTTTTCCAACAAAACAGAACGGAGGTTGGTAACCGATTTGCGTCTCAGGCTAAAGGGCAGACGCGGGTCCACTTGAAGCAGAACTTCTTCCTGACGCACGCCTCCAGCGCCCGCTCCGAACTCTTCATCAACCTGAGGGAGGTCAGCTCGCGTCTTCGTCTACCGGCCGGCGAATATGTCATCGTGCCATCCACCTTCGAGCCTCACAAGGAGGCCGACTTCGTCCTGCGGGTTTTTTCCGAGAAGCCTGCCGATTCAGAGTGAGTGACCGGTACATCCTTGCAAACCTGGCTGCTCACGAACGTGGATTTTTATTTTTTATTTTTTTGCCTTTCAGGGAGCTGGATGATGACGTGGTAGCGGATCTTCCAAGTGAGGTGAGGAAAGCACAGTGGCGAGCTGGGTATTTGGTACCTGAGCGTTCAGTGGCGACTCAATCCCCCTCCTACTACCACCGATATCATGTTGCAATGATAGAAGCCATCAATACTGTACAAAAATGCAATATACAATCAACTGTTCCCAGCATATTATCTGGAGCAAAAATATAACAATACACCCGAGATGCAATTTGGTTAAGAAAAAAAATTGCCCCATCGCTAATTTTAATTTTTAACAGTGTGACACAGAGGCTAAAACCCGATTGGTCAAACAAAATAAGACATTAAGCCAAGAGAAACACAAAAGTAAAAAAATAGGCTTTGGGAAATCAATAATACACTCTCAAGGAACAAATATTCACATTTTTGAAAGTCTGCCATGGGCAAAGGCACCACTCGTGTGTTCCTCGTCGCGCTGCCATCTTGGCATCACGGCTGTTCTTCTCCCTGTAGAACTATTTGGACGAGAGCCAGATTGAGGCCGGCTTCAAGAGTCTCTTCCGACAGTTGGCTGGCCCTGTAAGCACATGCTCCTTTGTGCTTCTGTTTCACGTCTGAGCTTTGACGTGACAAAGGCGTTACTGTTGTCTCGTGTGTGTGTGTGTGTGTGTGTGTGTGTGTGTGTGTGCGTGTGTGTGTGTGTGTGTGTGTGTGTGTGTGTGTGTGTGTGTGTGTGTGTATGTGTGCGCGCGCGCATGTATGTGTATGTATGTATGTATGTATGTGTGTGTGTGTGTGTGTGTGTGTGTGTGTGTGTGTGCGCGTGCGCGTGCGGCGTGAAGGACATGGAGATCAGCATCAACGAGCTGCAAACCATCCTGAACCGTATCATCAGCAAGCGTAAGTACATAATCAGCGCCCCCTTCCACTCACTCGAACAGATGTAAAAATAGTTACCATGGCAACAGACAAAGACCTGAAGACAGACGGCTTCACCAAGGAGGCGTGTCGCAGCATGATCAACCTCATGGACGTATCCTTGTCGCCGTCTTTGCTGGGGACTCTCCCGTCTCCCTTTTGGTTCTGAAGTCAAATCATGTGATTCAAGTTCCCCCCCGTGCCCCCTTTGGTTTCCTCAACACCTTGGCAGACGGATGGCAGTGGGAAGCTGGGCCTGGTCGAGTTCCATGTTCTGTGGGAGAAAATAAAACGCTACCTGGTAAACTTTCGCACGCACACACAAACACAGGTCACTCTGGAATCACATGAACTCTCCTTGCCTTGAGCAGACCATATTCAGGAACTACGACCTGGATAAATCGGGAAGCATGAGCTCCTATGAGATGAGGATGGCGCTGGAGTCCGCAGGTGAGCCGCGTCGCCGTGCGCGTGCGAGATGACTAGTCACGGGCGTGCTGACCTTTGCCCCCCCCTCGCCGCAGGCTTCAAGCTGACCAATCACCTGTTCCAGCTCATCATCCTGCGATACACGGAGGAAGACATGGCCGTCGACTTTGACAATTTCGTCACATGTCTGGTCCGCTTGGAGTCCATGTTCAGTGAGTTTTATCCGTGACTCCATTCCCCTTAGTCCCCCGCCTCGCCCGTTCTCGTTGTTTCGACAGAAATGTTCATTGGCTCGTTGTTTCGACAGAAACGTTCAAGGTCATGGACACGGACACAGATGGCTTCATCTCGCTCAACTTCTCCCAGGTAACAGGAAATGTCCGAACATTTTGCTGACTTCCTCATGTGTCACCACTTCCTGTTTCTTGCAGTGGCTCTCCCTCACCATGTTCGCCTAGACGTCAGTGGAACGGCGTGTCTGGTGCCTTCTGACGCCTCGGCCTCATCACCACATTGCGTCAGGCTGGCACGTTGCTGACGACGGAGCAAGGGTGTCAAATTCCTTTTTTTGCCACATCGTAGTAATCGGCTTCCTTTTGGACTGTTACGACTGTGAAAACCATTTCGATATTTAGTCACCTCATGCATCACGGTTTCAGTTGAAAATTCCAGACGCACCGAAAATGCGTGACAAAAAAAAAAAATTTTGATCAAGCTCGTGATGCATTTTAGGTTCATCCTAAAATTTCATCCTTTTAAACCCCGATGTCCCCATTTTTACTAGAGACGTTAATATTGCTAACGGCAAACTGCATTTGGAATCACAAGACATGGAAAATTTTGGAGTCTGCAACTATTGCTCAATTTACAGTACCGTATCTTCCACACTAAAAGGCGCACTGGATTATGAGGCAAACCTTCAATGAATGGCCTATTTTGTAATTTTTTTCATACATTGGGCGCACCGCATTATAAGACGCAATCTACAATGCATCCACTAAATGGAGCTACGCTCAAGGAACTACGAACAGAACGATCAGATGTCAGTAAAACTTATTTAATAAAACAGCGACACAGTTCACTTAACCAACAGCAAGTTATCACATTGACTTGGTAAAAGTGAACTCTCTTGCCGCTGCTCTATTTCCATGTTCAACTGCGTAACCGATCGCCTTAAGTTTGAACTCTGCGTTGTCAGCGTGTCTCGAGCAAGGCGCCATTGTGGCGTCGAAATATTACCGTAATGACCATACACAAGGCGCATCGGATTTTAAGGCGCACTATGAGCTTTTAAGAAATTAAGGCTTTTAGGTGCGCCTTTTAGTGCGGAAAATACGGTACAGTATGTTAAGAAGGGATTTTGCGAAAGCACTTGTAATATATTTTAAAAGTAGAGAAAAAGGACGATTACGATATGGATTTTAAGCCAAAATGACATGAACCAACACATTTAGCCTGAAGCATACCGTAGCTAGACTTTTTGGCAGGCGTTTAGCGGCCTGCAGACTTCCACTGTGACACCTGTCCCGTGGCGGAAGTTAGTTTAGCCTTTTGTAACCTCGCCGCCATCTTGTGTGGACCAGCATGGGATGCCAATATTCACCTTTTTGTACATTTACGCCATTGTGCTTCAGGCCAAGCCCTTGACAAACATACATCGCTGTCGGGGTTCAAAGTGTAGACACAGCTTTGATCTTTGCTTCTTGTGCCAAACTCGTCGCCATTTTTCGAGCACTTATGATGTCGTGCATGTGTCTGCATTTTTAATGGAACAACAAAATAACACTTTTGTAACACTTAAGAACTTCCTGTTTACACGCATTG
This sequence comes from Hippocampus comes, assembly GCF_001891065.2. Lineage (NCBI taxonomy): Eukaryota > Metazoa > Chordata > Actinopteri > Syngnathiformes > Syngnathidae > Hippocampus > Hippocampus comes. The sequence continues at coordinate 555,140 of NW_017806220.1, read as the reverse complement.
TAAAAGCCAATCAAAGTCACACAGTGTGTAGTAATAAATAACCTTTATTAAAAATAATTAAAAAACAAAAAAAAACTGTTTGACTTCAATTACACTTGTACATGTTGATCTGCTGTTCACATATAAATAATATAGCGAGGACACGCAACAGAATATCAGACGTAGGAATGGAACAGGATGGAAGTTTGACCTTGTGAACAAGGCAAGATGGCTCAGGCGTCATTGTTGTTGTGCTCCATCCTGGCCACCATGGTGAAGATGAGCTGCTCCAGTTGCTCCGCCCTCTGTTTGCCCGTCTGGAGGACCTCCTCGTGGTTGGCCTTCTCCTCGCTGTCGTAGTCCATCACCGCCTGGTTGGTGATCAGCGACAGGGCGAAGACGCGCATGCCGCAGTGTCGGGCCACGATCACTTCGTGGACTGTGCTCATGCCTGGCGTGGGAAAGGGAGACGTTAGCTCGGGAAGTAACAGTGTGGGGGGATTCAAGTCACATGTCTGGACACACGTCAGACTGAAAGGAGAACTAAACAACAAGCACTAGTCGGATCAAGATATTCTGATGTATACTGTAGTCGTGGAATAAGCGGGGTAGGATTAGTTTTCCATTAAGTCGTACTTCGGACTTTGACTCGGTATTCATTTATTACTCCGTATTGTGACTGAGCAAGTTGAAATGACTTGATTCGACTGACTTTTACCACTTAGCACATGCTTGTGACTTGAAGATAATGCCTGACCCATCAAGGAATAGCCAGAAAAATCAGATTTTTGGGAGCTGAGATGTTCTTTTAACCCTTATAACAAAATTCAGAAAAATATTATTGCCATATTTTGTTTTAGATATTTGTCGTATCCCATTTATAAGCATTATGTAGATTACATCTGAAAAAGAAAATTTGGGGAAAATCATATTTAAAATCTGCAGTATCAAATTTGATACAGATGATTCATTGTAATATAAAGAAAGTTACATAATGAAAATGCATGTATCAAATATGATACAAATGGCATTATAGCTTTAAGACCTCAGACTCACATATGACTTGCTCCCACCTCTGGGAAACTGATAATCTCGTGCAACTCACCGACAGCATCAGCGCCGAGTTTATGCAGCATCCTGCACTCGGCGATGGTCTCAAAAGACGGCCCGCCCAGCACGCAATAGACGCCCTCTTTCAGGAAGTCCCCAAAGCCCAGTTCCTGCCCCACGTCCATGGCCAGCTGCTGAAGCTCTCGGTCGTACGCGTCGGACATGCACGGAAAGCGCACGCCGAACCTGCGTTGCAGTTGACACGCTTCAGCATCGCGCTGGTTGCTTCGTGCTTTTGTGTGAAATCGGTGTCCTACCGATCGTCGTTGAGTCCGGCGAGTGGGTTGTTCCCAGCGAAGCCTGGCATATTGAGGTGGTCTTTCATGATCATGATGTCTCCCACCTTGAAGTCCTGATTGAGACCGCCTGCCGCGTTGGTCAGGATCACCGTGTCCACGCCCAGCAGTTTGAAGATCCGCATGGGCAGCGTGATCTGAACACAACAAAGAGCAGCCAATGGGCTTAGGTTTGGGGACACTGAGATATTCCAGTAGTGTGTATGCCAACTAACCTTCTGGATGGGGTAGCCCTCGTACAGGTGGAAGCGGCCCTGCATGCACACACATGATCGCCCCTTCAGTGTTCCGAAAACCAGTCGTCCAGCGTGTCCGTGCACTGTACGGGACCAAACAGAAACTCAGCCAAGGTTCCGGCGGGACCCTTGCGTGGCGGAAGAGGCTGGTTGGACTCACCTGTGCTTTGCGGGAAGTTGGGAATGTCCTTGTAGTTGAACGCCACCTGGTTCTTCAACATCTCCGCCAGCCCACCTAGGCCCGAGCCGCACACAATGCCGACGGAAGGCCGCACATCGGTCTGGGTCAGCAGCCAATCAGCTGTGGCCTTGCAGTCCTCGTAAGTGTAGCTGCAGCACCGGAAGAATCTGACATGTAACTTCCCATTCCCTCGCCATTATCATGAATATATGACATCACTTGACTGTATTGATCGTGTTCAGTTTTACTCGTGTAAAGGGTAATCAAGTAATACTACATCACGTTACAATTATAGTAGGAATAAAACACTATCAGAAGCACCGAACAACAAATGTTACCTGCAGTACATTTGAATATTTGGGCCATGAAATTGCATTAATTTATGCCCAACAGCCGATTCTATAGATTGCATGACTTTTTTCTTGGTTGAAACGCTTCCAGTATATCAGTGGTGTCAAAACTCGAGGCCAGATCCGCCCACCCCATCATTTTATGTTGCCCACAAAAGCATATTGCGTGTATCGACTTCATGTTTCTTGCAAAAATAACAAATTTGCAAATTGTCCTCACTTTTAAAATTGTTGAGATACTGCAAGCATTTTTTTGTCATCTATCCCCCTTTTAAAATAAATGGAATAATACTTGAAAAAACAGTTTTTACCGCGCTCAGATTTCAAAACTAGCTATTCATTCTTTTTGTGTGTATGTGTGATATGAGTGGGTCATACATTTGGGTTCAGTCACAAAGGCCACCAGAATTACAATCTCGGCCACACAAAAATGAGTTTGACACTAGCAGTGCATGGAACTGTATGTTGACGTTTTTTATTTATTTATTTTGGTCCAATCAAACTTTTGGTCATAGTAACAAACTACATCACCAATAGTGCTGTTTCCTTAACCAGGCATATTTCAACTTCATCCTCGAAAATTCAAAAAGGTGACATCAACAGTTTTCCATCCACTTATAGGTTGGTCAGAGCAAAACTTACAGACAACTTAGACTACCAAAACAGGTCTGTCACGTTTTGTATTGCTAAAGTAATTAGTTGGCGCTCTGAGGACAACCTTTTTTATTTATGTATTTATTTTTTTAATTATTATTGTTTTTTTTTTTTTAATTATTATTTAAGAGAGATGTTCAATAAGTTAATGATGACTTACCATTGGTTACCTTGTGGAAACATGACGGCGCAGTACAGCACTCACAAAAAGCAGGTTAGTAATGAAAAAAACAACAACAGTTAGGTCACCTGGTGTCACGTTCCGCGCACTATTTTGCCTGCGGGTTGACGATGTCTGTAACTTTCTCCTGAACGAATGTAATTTATAAGGCAGGCCCTCCCTTTCCAAATAAGGCATGCGCATAGAGCATTTTCATTGGTTTCAATGGCACGCCTTCACCCACCCCCCGAACCTCCGCTTCCTTTTTGGGGGGTGGGGGGGGGGGTTTGGGGTGGTGAAATTATATTTTTTAACATCCTGATTCAATCATTCATCATCACCCGTTTTTTGTCAGTTTTGTTGCATTAAAGAAATAGTTAATGATTATATATTTTTAAAAACACACAAGGTCATGAAGTTCTCTCTCTCTCACACACACACACACACACACACACACACACACACACACACACACACACACACACACACACACACACACACACGGACACAAACACAGTGTGTCCCTTTGTACTTTTCACCCTGTTTACATTGTGTCTGTGTGTGTTTGGTGACTTAAAATCCAGTCATAAAAACCAAATAAAATCTTTACTGGTTCCACAAAGTCGACCTTGAATGTTCCCAGATGTTATCTCCCGGACAAGCTGGCCTCCAGGTTGATGTTTTAGTCATAACAGGAAGACAACATCAATATGTCAGCAGTGTGCACACCTCGGGCTATAAAGTCTTGTATACAGTACTGTATGTTTATCTATACTTGGGATCACTGATAAACTTCAAATGGTAAAAGGTAGCTAAGTAAATAAAGAAAAGTAATTAAGATAAGATAAGAAACCCTTTATTTGTCTCACAATGGAGAAATTCCCAACAATGGAGAAATTCCCATTTCATTAACATTTAAGGTTAAAATAGCTTTTGTCAAAGAAACACGTGAACCAGGACAGTCATAACATCCCATGTCGTCAAACAGTGCGAAGCCGATCGATGAAGTGAGTGTTTGACGCAGGAGATCTCACGAGACAGACGTACATCCTCACAAGGGCTGAATCACATCTGGTTGGCGACACACCATGTCAAATAGCTTCCACGCTGCATCCAATTGCGTCCTCGCTATGTTCAATTTACAGTTAATCCACGGTCTCCAGCGTTTTGGAAATTGCCAGGCCGGGGACTGAGTGAGTGAGTGATGTGACATGGGGTGTCATGACATGTGGCCTGATGTAATGCGGGTGTGTGGATGGCGAGACCCGAGCGAGAATAAGGTGAGCCATAAAAACCGCTCAAACAGTAAGTACCAAGCGCGGTGAGTGTGGAAGAGTTATGTAAACGCACTTATTGGGTCAAAGTAGGTCAGCCGTCAGTGCCATCGAAGCTTTCATGGTGGCCCTGTGACATTTTGCATCCACATGACAAGTTGACGGGGCACCAGTAGCCACCAGTAGCCGCCGGTAGCTGCTGGGGTTAGCATAACAGCACAATAAAACATCTTTTTATTTCAATACACATCCTGTTTGCTTGTCATTTATTGAACTTGTTCTCAGAGTTCAAAAGTCCAACAGCAAACCGAATTGGCACATTGGCAATTCATTTGGGAGAGTGATGTTTCTGGATATTTGTGTCTTGGCAGTTTCAAGTTCACACGACACATTTCACACAGGATTCTGAGGTTTAGCGTATTACTTGGGCCACATGGGGGACCACGAGCTTTCTCATTATGTAACTTGTGGTGTAACTTGGCACAAGGTAGTCTTCATGTGAATGTTGGCACATGTCGCAGGTGCTTGTACTCGCTGTCAGAAGTTGAAAAAAAAATCAATATTATAAAGAATTTAACAAGATTGCTTCTTACAGATGAGTGACCACAATAATGACCTTTGGGGTTGTACTGACAGAAAGTAACACCTCCCTAAGTATCTCATTTATTACATGCTTTGTATTTATTCCCCTTACAAAACCATGAAGGCCCACACTATTGTGCAACTTTGGCATACTTTGTACTAACTGTGACTTGATATCCATACATGTAAGATTTTTACAACTTAATTGGTAACCTAGCACATTTCAAATCACATTTTTAAATAGGAGGTTGGGAAAAACAAACCAAGGGCTTGGATCACACAGCAGACGATTTTGGTACCATTTCATTTTAAATACATGCTTAACAGTTTAAAAGCCGATGCAGCGGTGCTTAACGTATTGCCCGCGGGCCACAACCAGATCCTCAGCGGATTCAATCCGGCTCGTGTAGACGGTACACATTACCTGCAATTTTTCACTGACAGCAACTTTTGTTACCAATTTTGCCCACTGGAGGGTGCACTGACGACCATGAAATGACCTTCTGAAATTGTCTGCTCCTCAGGATTAGATGCCTGATATTGATGCCATTGTTAAGGTTAAAATATGACAAGTTTCATGCACGAAATAGGCCTATGTCATATAAAATTCTATACTGTACCACCTTTGCACTATGAATTTTCAGACACTGTCAGCAATGTTCCCTCTAAGGTGCGTGCGTGAGCAGTTGCGCACTTCTCTCACCCTCTCAGCGCACCCGGTGACAGGTTCTGATTGGCTGTTGAAGTAAGAGAGGCAGGAAGTGATTTTATTTACGAGAGTTGTGTTCTCGAACGAGCTGCGGTGCAGAAGTCTTTTTTTTCCCTTTTAATAAAACTGCATTTAAAGGATTCCATCTCTCCTTTTGCCGTTGGTAAAGTAGAGAACCAGATCCTCAGCGGATTCAATCCGGCTCGTGTAGACGGTACACATTACCTGCAATTTTTCACTGACAGCAACTTTTGTTACCAATTTTGCCCACTGGAGGGTGCACTGACGACCATGAAATGACCTTCTGAAATTGTCTGCTCCTCAGGATTAGATGCCTGATATTGATGCCATTGTTAAGGTTAAAATATGACAAGTTTCATGCACGAAATAGGCCTATGTCATATAAAATTCTATACTGTACCACCTTTGCACTATGAATTTTCAGACACTGTCAGCAATGTTCCCTCTAAGGTGCGTGCGTGAGCAGTTGCGCACTTCTCTCACCCTCTCAGCGCACCCGGTGACAGGTTCTGATTGGCTGTTGAAGTAAGAGAGGCAGGAAGTGATTTTATTTACGAGAGTTGTGTTCTCGAACGAGCTGCGGTGCAGAAGTCTTTTTTTTCCCTTTTAATAAAACTGCATTTAAAGGATTCCATCTCTCCTTTTGCCGTTGGTAAAGTAGAGCTATCCACTAAAAACAACGAACCCCTCAATTTACAGATACGCACACTCACTCACACTCACCACAAACGAGAGGCTGCAGGCGATGCGCCGACCGATCCCTTCAGGAAGTCGAAATATGGGCATTGTTTAGGAGCCCCTTGAATGAGGCTTTTTCGCGCGTTTCAAAGGTCAGGTGACGAGGAATATTATGTTTTATTAAATGACATGTTTTCCATTTATTAGTGGACACTAAGTGGCCATGACTGGCTTAATTAATTATCCTTGTGCTAAAATAAGAGTAACGATCTTGGGCCAATTTTATTTGTGTCATAAATCTCCATTCAATGATATGTTCTATTTTGATAGAAAGGGAATTAGAAATTTGTCATACCGTACTACATCACGTCCCTTGTGGTGATCGCAAGTTGTGGACAGGCGCAAATCTGGTTTAGCCGCCGTGTACAAGTCTGATGTTGCTCACCGTAGTCCAGGGAATGCTCGGGGAGTTTGTGTGAATGCTCATACGGATGGAAAATTAAAATAGGGTTAGTTTGGTGGATGCCTTTTATGTCTTTTTTTCATTTACAAACACAGCCTGTATGTATTTTAATTTAGTTTTTACAAGGCAGGGGGCAATTGCAAAGTCACACTTTATTTTATATGGCGCTATGAGTCAGTTAAATTACAGGGGCGGAGCTAAAAGCTAGACATCCACCCTGGACACGCCCATATCATGCCAAGGGAATTTTTTGACACTTAATTGTGATTATTCCTTCATTTTCCCATGGATGCAGTATTCTTAGAGGTGTAGATAGTCTGCCACAGTTGTTATATGTTACGTAGTATTGACTACAAGATTTAGAGGATTACAGCACTCGTGACTCAAAATGCAAACACACAACCTGGTTAAAGAGTAGAACAGTTAATTAATTGAAGTCACACAGTAATCGGGGGAATAACTTGGTTTTGACTGTTTTCGCAATTAGACACAAGCAAGATGATCGAGAAGTAATTGTTTTTCTTACAATCTACAGTCATGGTTACATTAAATATTTTAAGAAAATGCACACATATACCAGTCTTGCACGTACACTCATAATGTAAGCAATAACAATCATCAATAAAATCAACATTTAGAATTAAGAGACTTTTGTGTCATTGTGGCTGTTAGTGTAATCTTATGTTAAATTATTAATTAATAATTTAACATAAGATTACATTAGCAAGAGAATCAATGGTTGGGGTTGAAGTAGACTATTCGATAGCACGCAAAAGCAAAGGCAATGAAAAGAAAACGACACTATCCAAGAAAGCTCAGCAAAATGTTGTTTTTTATTTAGAATTGTTTCCTGCTTTATCATGAGTGTGATGGGCATTGTTCTGCATACGTGTGAGTTTTATTTCACAAAACCCTGCCTGGTGACTCAACTCAACTTTGCTGTATTTATAGAGCACTTTAAAACAGCCACCACCGCTGTATACAAAGTGCTGTGTATGAAGCAAAAATAATTCATACAACAACAAAAACGAAAACAATAAATTAATAACAAAGACAGTAGCAAGCACAAAAAGGGTAAAACAAAAAATCAAGTCCCATGCTCAGTCATAAACCCAAGACTAAAAACGAGTTTATGGTATGATAAAGAATGACGCACAGTCACCTGCACTTGCTCAGGTGATGTGTCACATTGATCACCAAATTCATACATTTTGCGTTACTTTGCAATGTTGTATAAATCCCAACCAGTTGTTTTCAGAAAGTATCTAAAGAGTTTATCTGATCTGTGAATTGTAAGCACTAATCGATGTTGAATTATACATGTTTGTTTTTGTTTGTTTTGTTTTGTTTGTTTATTGAACATATATAAAACATACAATAACAGATTGACAAAATGCAAACAAAAATTATAAAAGGAAAAATAAAAGTAAGTAAAACAAACATCATCACAGTTATATGCTCAAAGGAGTAGGGAGAAGTATGCAAACTTTTTTTAGAAGAACATTCAGATACCTTGTGTGAAATGAAACAAAAGCGATAATCAATAAATTATAATTATTTTAGCAGAACAATGGACAAATTGGAACTGTCGTACTGGTCCGCCCTGTAAAACTACATGTCCCATGATTCACCGCGACGAGTAGTCATTATCCGGGTAACCCGGTCAAGCAGTGGAGACGAAAAAACCTGTCACTTTCCAAGACTGAGGTCTTCTCCTGCTCGGAAAAGGACGTTTATTATATCTTCCACAGGTTTGTCATGTAAATATGATTGCTGATTAATAATTTAATTGAATGATGTACAAAGTAGAGAACTACCCAAACCGACGTTCTAGTCGAATGGGTCATGACGTAACGTTTGGGAGTCGGTGTCAACGCGATGCTAACGGTTAGCCAATACTTTCAATTCGGTTCTGTTGTTTTACGGGTTTTTAATTTGTATTTTTTCCATATTTATTCTCTTCAGTTGACGGACAATAATGCTGATTCTTAAAGTGGCCCAGTCTTCTACGCTTTGTGGTGTAGCTCTACGGATCGCACCAGGACTCACTGGGTTTGTAGAGTTCATCTTTACGATCAATATATATATATCGTGAGATATATGAAGTTTATCTTCATGCTATGTTGCTTACTAACATATAAAGACCAACATCCGTTCATGTTATTCAGGGCTCGGCGCCAGGCTGTCGTGGCTGTGAGCAACACACGCCTCTATGCGAGTCAAGCTACACAGGTAGGTCACAGAATGCCTTCTACAGTATCACTACTGCACGCATTCGTTTTCTGAATGTCATGTTTCTTGCACACCGTATACATCACTCTTTGCACGAGTGCCTTGCTTCTGATGGTGATATAACACAATCACCCTATTCCGAGTAAGTAGGTGAAAGTTCACCAGTCACATGGTCTACATTTAAGGTGACACTGCAGCTGTCCTGAGCAGCACACAAACAGATATTTGTCATGTTTTTAGTAGTTGCCACAACCGTGCGAGAATGATTTTATATTCATGTGAATAAAATACATAGGTATGTTAACAAGACATTTTGGGATTGGACCTGTGAACGTGGCTTGGCTGATGTGTCCTTGCACTAAACTTTCACCTCTTTCACACAGTCACAGTTTTGTTTATGTAGCCGGAACAACACATGGTATTTGGGTCATTTTAACACAAACATACAAGCTTAGATAATAACGTCAATGTAAGATGTTGATTTGAGCCACAATTTTCTGCTGCGTATCTCTTCTCTAGGCAGTGTTAGAGAAGCCAGCAGCAGTCTCAACAGATGCTGGAACTGCAGTGGAGAACAAGAGTGCCGCAGCAGTATGTTGCTTCCCGAAACACTGCAATGCACGTGTTGATAGTGTGTTTGGCTTCTGCAGTTGACTTTGTACTTTTTACTATCCCACAGGAATCCAAATCTTTTGCTGTCAACATTTTCAAGGGGCAGATTGCCACATCTCAAGTGTTTCCTTACCCTTCCGGTAAATCAAACATTTCACCGATAAATTATTTTTTAACGTTGATGATGAATTTCTCTTGTGTGTTTAGTCTTGAATGAAGAGCAGGAGCAGTTCCTCCGAGAGCTTGTGCCACCCGTGGGCAAGTTTTTTGAGGTAAAATTTAAACCACTCTGGCTTGCTGGTGATTTTTTTCTTTCGTTCCCCTCGGGACTCACTTGCCGTTTACAGGAGGTGAACGATTCGGCCAAGAACGATGCACTGGAGAAAGTCGAGGACCATACGATGGAGGGCCTGAAAGAGATGGGTGCCTTTGGCCTGCAAGTGCCAGCTGACCTGGGTGGCCTGGGCCTCACCAACACACAGGTGCGGACGCTTGATATTGAACCATCGTGGATGGGTTTTACATACTCAGCGATAACCTAATCCATCCCTCCTCAGTATGCCCGGCTGGTGGAGATCGTCGGCACTTATGATCTCGGTGTCGGCATCACGCTCGGTGCCCACCAGTCTATCGGCTTCAAGGGCATTTTGCTTTTTGGGAATCCGGCACAAAAAGAGAAGTACCTGCCTAAACTTGCATCAGGTAACCAAGTTCACTCACTCAGTGATTTTTACGCCCCGAAGGAGACACACAAGCGATTTGTGGTTTGTTATGTCCAGGTGAGCACATTGCTGCCTTTTGCTTGACCGAACCAGCCAGCGGTTCTGATGCCGCTTCCATCAAAACCACAGCTGTGCAGTCCCCCTGTGGACAGTACTTTATTCTCAATGGGAGCAAAATCTGGATAAGGTGAGACTACCGAGGATGCATACTTACCGAGCTGAGAATTTTTTTACATGTATTTTTTCCAATGTCAACATGAAAAAACAAACAAGCAAACATAAACAACAAAGGGGCTACAATATTCACTCAGTCAGTCATTACTATAATATGGTTGCAAGAGTCTGTACTTCATCACCCATTGAGCCATTTGTCTGTAACGGCCTTTTTACACGCTGCCAGCATGATCTTAATGGAATAGTTCTCTTCAGTTCATTCACATTCTTGTACTAAATAGCAAAGGTAGGGTACCCACAAATGAAAACATTGTAACTCAAATTATTCATCATTTTGCATAAATGCTCCCAAAAAGCAATCACTGACTTGAGTCTTTGATCACTTGTGGCATTTTTTTCCCCCCTGCTCTTAGTAATGGCGGTCTGGCTGAGATCTTCACCGTGTTTGCCAAGACACCGATGAAGGATCCTAAGACAGGAGAGATGAAGGACAAGATAACGGCTTTTGTTGTGGAAAAGAGCTTTGGTGGCGTGACACAGTGAGAGTAACCTTTTTTTTTTCTCTTCAAAAATCGGCACAATCATGTCGGTTACTTATGGTTCACATATTTCTCTTGTGCTCATCATCTCTTTCTTTCATATACCAGCGGGCCACCGGAGAAGAAGATGGGCATCAAAGCCTCCAACACGGCCGAGGTTTACTTCGATAACGTCCGCGTGCCGGCCGACTGCGTGCTGGGCGAGGTGGGAGGTGGCTTCAAGGTGGCTATGAACATCCTCAACAATGGCCGATTCGGCATGGCGGCCGCCCTCTCCGGCACCATGAAAGGGGCCATCAACAAAGCGGTGACTTCTGACTTCCACACTACAGCCACACCTGCATTTTAACGCACAAGAGGAGCAGACTTTTGTAAAACACTGGTTTCCTATTCATCAGGTGGACCATGCAACCAACAGGACCCAATTTGGCAACAAAATCCACACCTATGGGGCCATCCAGGAGAAGGTGGCCCGCATGACCATGCTGCAGTACGTCACCGAGGTCGGTAGATGTTCAGCACATGTGAAGGGCTCGCCATAAATCCACGTTGATAGGTTCTGTGCACTCCCCGCAGTCTCTGGCCTACATGATCAGCGGCAACATGGACAGCGGAGCGACCGAGTTCCAGATCGAGGCGGCCATCAGCAAGATCTTCGCTTCTGTGAGAACGTTTGACGTTGAAAGTCAGCTTATTGCTGTGTCTCCGGAGCTCGACTGCAACTTTGTCTTTGCGAACCTCTGACAGGAAGCCGCGTGGACTGTGACGGACGAGTGTATTCAAGTTATGGGCGGCATGGGCTTCATGAAAGTGAGGGGTCACGCCACATCTTCTGACATTGGCGGCGGAAGAAAGTCAAGTAATAGAATGCACACTCACGAGATGCAATGTTTTTGACAGGATGCTGGAATCGAGAGGGTGATGAGGGATCTGCGAATTTTCCGGATCTTTGAGGGCACCAATGACATCCTCAGGCTTTTTGTGGCCCTTAACGGCTTCCAGGTGAACATTCACGTTTTCTTTTCTCTTGCCAGCGCCTCGCACCGTGTCTTTGACTTTGACCCTTCTCCTCAGAATGCGGGTAACCAGTTGAAGGGCTTACAAAAAGCCCTGAAGAACCCACTTGGCAACGCCGGGCTCCTGGCGGAAGAAATCACCAAGAGAGTAAAGAGGTAACAACTCAGGACTCTGCTGCACTGTATGCACTGGAAATTATTCTCAGTTCATCTCAGAGTAAAACTGGCTTTGCTCTCCTTGTTTTAGGAAGGCAGGCATGAGCACAGGATTGACACTTCAAGGAACTATCCACCCTGAGTTGGCTCAAAGTGGTGAAATGGTGTGTTGTCAGAGCTTGATTACTGGAATCCCCTTTTATCTTTGACTTTATTTTTTGATTTTTTGTCCGTCGTCACCTTTTTTTTTCTGCTGCGTAGGCCGTGAAAGCCATTGAACAATTTGGCGTGGCTATCGAGGAGCTTCTTATCAAACACGGCAAGAAGATTATCGGTGAGCATGCAAAACCTCCACCTAGAACTCATTTGGCATGGTTGGCAAACAGAGGGGATGAATGTTAATTTCCTCTTGCAGATGAGCAGTTTGTATTGATGAGAGTCGCAGACTGTGCCATTGACATTTACACCATGATTGTTGTCCTCTCAAGGTACACGCTTGTTGAACTCTTGTGGTGATGCTAAACACCTCCAAATATCTGCGTAGCTTGATGGGATTCTTGTCCTCCCGCAGGGCGTCACGGTCCCTGAGTCAGAGCGACCCTTCGGCCCAACATGAGAAGGTTCTGTGCGAGACGTGGTGTGTGGAGGTGAGATATTTTTCAAAACACACACGCACATTGTCAAACATGTTGACTCTAAAAGCGGCCTGTGCGATTTGCTGACACTCCCTCGGTCCGGCAGGCTCACGGGAGACTCATGCGGGACATTAAGGCGCTGCGCTCCAGCCAGTCCAGGCAGCTTTATAACAACTTTCGGGCCATTTCCGCAGCAGTGGTGGAGAACGGGGGAACAGTCGCCTCTCACCCCCTGGGTTTTTAAACACTCCATGGTTTGCCCGATTTCGTTTTTTTTTGGGTTAAGGGCGGGGGCTCACCAAGACATCAAACAATACCTCATCGTCCCTTTGAGATGGTTGTGAGGTTCATCTTCACTCTATTTATTTGAAAGGATGTCAGATTGTTTGTTGTCGTTTGAAAGCCACACATTGAGTTTCAAGCCACGAAAATAACATTTTGGAGTGAAAGAGCCTTCAAACAAACACCGCAAGCGCCTCATCTCATCCCATCACTCTTCCAGGTACCAACGACCTTCGTGAACATTAAGCTGTAGAAAAGGGACTGATGTCAAACTTGTTTATTTGTATACTTTGTGGATTGTTGTTTTATGATGCATTTAAAAATTATTTTCTGCATGTTGGGTTTTCAACGCCAGTAACAACTGTATCGCCTTTGCCTTATGTAACATTATGACAATGCAAATTCTGCACCAGTTTGCCGTTGTCACCTCACGAACTGCAATAGTACAACATCTACAAATATCACAGAGATGGTTATGATTAATTAATGAAAAATGGAGGGAATGCTGTTTTTAATGAAATTGAGCACTCAATAAAACTGTTCTATTACTTCTGTCCATTTATGTTGCATTTTTCTGTATTTTAAATTTATATGAGTTACAGTCCATTTGCCAAGAATCTTTCCTTTTTCAAGAATGAGTGATGCTCATCACGTTTACGGTTCTATAGTACCATATGTGTTCATGGTTGATCACATAAATCAACATGTAAGTGTACCAAAATCTTCTTCAAATGAATTGTTGGGACCTTGTGGTGTTTTAGGTCAGTGAACTTAGGTCCTTTTGGGCTTGACATTCATTCACTCTGTCCAGAAACTGTTCTTGATGACTAGATCACAAGGTTAGCAGTCACAAAAAGTCTGCAAATATACCAGAGGTGATTACATGCCATTATATACATGATGAGGCAAAGAGGCTGTCATTTTTCATGAAATAATTTTGGTTTAACAAAGCAGTTGAGCACTTCAATAAAGTAATGCTGTTCTTCTGTGCGTTGATGTTGATTTATTCTGTCGCTGAAATATACGTTTGCTACTGCTTATTTTTTTTTAACCGTGCAGTGTACTGTACTGTTCGTAAGTATACAGTAATTTAAAATCATTACAGTAACTGTGGGGTTTTGTAAATACAGTTTATATCCTTTTTGGCTAGACATTAATTATTCAGTTCGTTAACAAACTATTGTCTAAATATATCGCATTTTGAATATAGATGCAAATTATGCTATACTTGGCGACTAGTTGACATCATTATAGGTGATGTCATTAGCTGACGGCACATGTTTATGACGTCACTTTGAGGCTGATGGCTTGCATTGGAGTGACCTCCACCTGCAACTATTACGGAAATTAGCTTTGTCAAACCGTTTTATTCGAAGCCTAAAAAGATACTTTTTCGCAATGAAAACTGATAAAATAGAAGGGGAACCTTCTGAAACGGTATGTTTGGAAAAAGTTGCCAAAAGTTGCTGTGCACGGGGTGGTTTTGCACGTACGCCATGAAAATACGCCTCCATTGTTCTAAAATATGATTTAAATTTTTACATTTTTGATTGTATCGAATTAAAAACACCAGCGTGTAAATGGAGCTGGGCTATGGAACAACTTGAAGTCGTCTTGTTTCGTATGGTTACTATGGTGACCTTGACGCGCCTCATGTACCGCGCCGCTCGAAAATTTTCTCAAGTCTCACATGAGTGTGAGTTTCAATGAATGCTTCTCGTTTTGTTGTACTTTTCTCTTGTCTTTGAGGCGTTTGTTTTGTGTGTTTTTTTTTGCTTGTTTTGTAGAATTGTAATTATGTGTAAATGCTGAGCGATGGAGTCGCCAAGCCAAGATGTCACAGAAACACCCGAGGGTGAGGATGACAACAAAGATGTTGGTAAATTGCATCGAGTAATCTCCAGATAACCTGCAAGTCTATTCCTCGTGACGTCTTTATGTGAAATATGTGTTTCATCTATTCTTCCGAATAGCTTTTCCCTCTGATGATTTTTTTCTTGTGCTCTCCTGTGACTGCTTAAGTTCCCACTCAGGAAAAGGAAGATGAGAGTAACACCAAGGAAAACATTGAAAACAACGATGACAACAACGAAAACAACAATCGAGCTAGTGGCGACACTGATGCTGGTTAGTACTTCATATTGTATCACTCCAAATCCCATACGGGTCTACTTCTAGTCACACCAAAATATTAAACTTTGCCCTCTGCTGATTGATGCGTAAACCCGACAGCTTCAGTTCCCACGCAAGAGAAGGAATCCGAGATCAATGATAACAATGAAGACAACAATGAAGACAGCACCCTTGCCAACGATGAAGCCAAAGATGTCACCGGTGATGACCCCAACCCCGACAACAACGATGACGCGGACAGTAAAGACAACAACATGGACAACACGAATGTCGAAGAGAATAAGGACCTCAATGATGACGAAGAGAACATAAACGGTGATGAAGAGAAGACTGACAGCAACGATGAGGCCACTGAACTCGAGCCCGTTGTACAAATAGATCCTTTAGAGATCTTAAGGAAGGTTTGCGAGGTAAAACTGGCATTTGTTTTGAGAGGCTGTTATCTTTTCTGTTTTGCAAAATGACATTTTAATCAGTCCCTCCTTCTCTCTCGCAGAAGTTCATCCGTTGTGTGGATATTTCGGGTGTCACCAAAGAATTGTGGCTGGAGGAAAATATGAAGTCACTTGAGCGGTTCATTGAGGACACCTCTATTCCCATCTTGGTGGTCTACTTAGACGCAAGCATGACATTGCAAGTCGAATACACCGTTCCAACACAGGTACAGTGGCCGACTGCACTCTGAACTCAGCGTGCTTTCATTTGAACGGGCATTAGAAAAGCCGTTTTCATTTCAGGTGGTGGAGCAGCTGGCCTACTTTATGCGTGAGCCAGGAGCCGTGATTACTCCGGAGAACTTCTACGAAGAAGTGGAATACAGCACGGTACAGGGCGACCCCAACGAGAGCTTGCTTAATTTTGTGATGAGTTTGCATTCGGACGAAAATGACATCAGCAGCGAATGGGAAGCAGGCATCAAGGACAACTACATCAACGGCATGCATACCTATCTGGCCATCCTCACAGGTACGAAGTGGCTTGAGTGCCATCATATTATACTGCAAGTAAGGTTCAGCAATTTTGAAACATGTTCCTCAATATTGCGATTGCGATTTAACATGTGATTATTTTTTTAAATCCTCTTATAAATATCATTCGATGACATCGGGATGTCAATTTGAATTCAATTAATTGTTTAGCCCTACCTGGAAGCAAATTAAGAGTGCAGCGTGTAATGCTTTGTGTGTCCCGTTTTGAACAGACAATGTGAGTAAGAAAGAAGGTCAGACAGTGCTGTACATACCAATGGAAGGCCTGAATGACAGCGCTGAGGAAGGCAGCAAGGACACCCGTCTAGTGCAGAGGATGGAATGTAAGGATTTGCATGACACAACTCAAAACAGTTCACTGAAGCCCAACGTAATGTGGATTTTTTTTTTCCCCTCCTCCGCATTCTTAGCCGTCTTAATCCACTGGTCGGACCAGATCAAGGAGCTGCTGAATATCCAAGACACGTCCAGGAGCGACAGCAGTGGCCTGCTCCAGGAGATAGCGTACTGGGAGAGTCACTCCAAAAAGCTCAGAGACATCAGTAAGCAGCTGCAGAAGCCGGGCGTCAGGCACATTCAGAAAATGTTGGAGCTGGCCAACTCGCTTTATGTCAAGCGCTTCTTTAAATTAGCCATGGAACTACAGGTGGAGTCCTCTATTTTTCACCGAGTCTTTTTTGCAGCCGCCAAACATCAGCTCATGATATCATTTGGTGCCCAGGAATCGTCCGTGGAAGCGCAGTCCAACCTGAACTTCCTGTCCTTACTGGCAGGCCCCTGTGAAGAATTGCGCACCATCGCCATCAGCGAACTCGCTCCCAAACTAAAGCACATATTATATGTCATTCGCATCATCTGGATCAACTCCACCCACTACAACACCAAGGAGCGCATCACGGGCCTCTTCCTGAAGGTGTGTTGCCCTTGTTTTAAAAGGAGTCAAGTCAAGCTTGTTTGTGTCGAGCCGAACCATGAATCGAATTCAAATCAATACCAATAAAGTTGTAGAATGCAGAAGGGGGAGGAGTCTGGAGAAATGGCAGTAAAACAGGCCAAAATACAGATGTCAGGGTATAAGGCTGGGCAAGAGGTGGTTTTCATTCTAGGTGTGGTTTAACTAAATGTGCCAGAGGGTAAAAATAAGTCTTCAGGCGAGATTTTAGCATTTCTGTATAGGCACGCTAATTTCCGTGCATAGGGCATCCTAGGCTACTGGAGCACACATGCAAAATGCTCCAGAGCCTGCTAACATTTTTTTTTTTTTTTTAATCGATCGGAGTCATCAAAATACCGGCAAGTCTAAGCCAGATCTAAAGTAGAATTGGCTTCTCATCACCTTTTTCTCTAGAATAATGTCTTTTTTTTTCTTCAACTTGCTCCCCAAACGAAACCTTGTGTTGTGCTTGTGGCTGCAGATGAGTTATGAGATCATCCACCTGTGCATCAAAACCATCTCCTTAGACAGGATCTTTGAGGGCTACGTGATCTCCAGCAAGAAAGACCTCAATGACTGCATCCAGTGCTGCCTGACCTGGAAGAACATGTACTTGCGTATCTCTGAAGTGCACCACGAGTAAGACGAAAAAAAAACGATCCAATTCACGCCCAGCTGGTATTCTCGTGCTGTTTTTGAAATAACATCTCCACCCGCTTTTTTTTTGCACATCAGGAATTCTAAAAAAGGCTGGCTACTAGACCAAACCAATATTTTTGTCCCTGTTGATGCCTGCATTCAAAGAATGAAAGATTTGCTTGAGGTAATTTGGCGTTGATATCATGGCTCCGAATCCGTCCAAACCATCCGTTCTGTGCCATGTCTAGGTGTGCGACAGCCAGCAGCAGTTTGCCCGCTGGGAAGACGGCGACCAGAGACCATTGCCGTGGTTCAGCGGCTACCAGGGCCCGGAACTCACGCTGTCCCTCTTGAAGATCGAGACCAAGTTCCAGCACGGCCTTCAGGTCCTGCGCTCCGTAGACAAAGGCATCCTAGAGGTGGAGAACACTGCATGGCACATTGAGTTCAACAGGTAGGAACGTCATGACTCGGCACCGAAACGAAGCCGAAATACTCCAAAGTCGTTGGTATGCACTTGTGTTCAGGTTCCGCGCATTTTTAAAAGATCTGGACATCATGTTACAAAGCCAGATCACCTCCGTGTTCAAGACCGTCAACTCCGTGGAGGAAGGTCTTCGGCTGATGGACATTTTTAAAACCGTTTCTGCCCGAAAGGTAAGTTTCTCGGAGCGATGCGCACGTCTCCTCGGTCGGCGTTGAACGACTCGCAATCTAACGAAATAAAATACCGTCTCCCGCGTCCTCCGCCCTGTCACAGTCGATCAAGAGCAAAATTGACGAGATGGTGGATGGAATCTATGGCATCTTCAAAAAGGAGATGCATATGAACATGAAGCAAATTGATCGGAAGATGGTGTTAATCCCTGACTACATGCCACCATTGGCAGGCCAAGCCCACCGAGCGAGGGCCCTCAAATTCCACTTGGAAGACCTCATGGGGGTGAGTCCCACCAAATTTGTTCCACTCATGACATGACGGATCTCCCCGTATGACTCCCACTTTCCCTTTTTTCCCAAAACAGGTGCTCAAGAAGATCCCCATCGAGGCCGAGTCACACAGCTGCAGGCAGGTGCTGGTCAGTTACGAGCAATCCATTCGCAATCTGAATGACTTGGTGACGCAGAAGTTTGCGGAGTGGCTCCAGAGTCTGGAGCTGCAGTACGTCAAGAAGCTGGAGCGGCCCCTTTTGTTGCACGGCAAGGACAACAGGATCGAGGTCAACTTTGACAAGTGGGGCACTGAAAAAAAAAAAAATCAGCACCGCCATCATGAGTGCCGTTTCTCATTTGCTGTGGGTTTTTTTTTTTCCCTTTCTCCCAACGTGACTGCTTCCCTCACAGCAACCTGTTGAACCTCTTTGCTGAGATCGGGTTATGGAGCCGGCAAAATTTTGACATCCCAGAGTTTGTGAACGAGATTTACCAGGAACGCGAGGGCCTCCGATGCCTCAGGGAAAAAGCGCTGCACTTGGCCCGGGACTACAACCGGTCAGCAGACACCCGCTGCATCTCAGCAAGTTCTTATCCCCAAGGAACCGCTCCGGCGTCATGTGCATTTTGCATTTCCTTACCGCGTGTCAAACTTGTGTGCGACAGGATCATCGGAATGCTCACTCCCATCGAGCTGGGTCTGTTTTCCAAGAAAATCCACGTCCTTGACAAAAAGATTCAGCCAGGCTTCACCAAACTCTTCTGGATGTTTAAAATTTCTTCCAACACCTTTGTCAAGGACTGCCTCATACACGTTTCCAAGGTCACCGTTCGTTGACGCTTTTCGTTTTAATGTTCAGCTGAGTTGACCGCGCTCCCCTGCCTCTTTCCGCCGCAGGTGCAAGTGATAGTTGACGGCTACAAAGCGTCCAATCTGACCATCACTAACCTCTGTCGCCAGATCAGCGAAACATTGCTGGTTCGGCTGGACGGGAAGACTCTGTACAGGTGACGGCGCTTTACATGTCGCACACAGCTTGACCAAATCCTTGAAGAAAATCGGCGTCTGTTTAATTTCCACTGTGCGCATTGTTTGTCATCCCGGTCAGGAATTGGGAGTTTGAGACCGACCAGAGAACTCACCGACAACGACAGCATGAACAATTGCGCTCTGCTTTTCAGCGCACCGTCGACATCATGACCAACATCCACAACACCTTCTCGAAAGATGGGCCTGAGGTCTGTACCGGTGTTCTCATAGTTTGGAATATTTCGTTGTAGTTAGTTTTTATTTTGGGATGACTTTTTTTTTTTTCTTTTTTAGGTAGTTTTAATCAGTTTTTAGAGCAGGTTTGTTAGTTTGTATTAATTTTTTCAAAAATGTGTTCATTTGAGTTTTCATTAGTTTTAGTTTTCATTTTAAAAAAAAATTATTATTATTTTTTTTTTAAATGTATGGACTACAGTATTTGTCAAAGATCCCAAAGTATAGAACAATACAGTAAACTACAATTCTCAAACGACCTCCCTTGACCTTCCTTCTTCTGTATGGACGTTCAGCAATACCAAATAAAATGTAAAAGTTTTTATAAACGTACGTTATTTTTTTTATTTATTTTTTTAATGGATTGTCATGTTTATTTTATTTGTATAATGAAATGTTTTCTGTATTTTAATTTTTGTTTTTTTCATTAGTCTTTCTGAACTTGAATAACCTCGGTCTTATCACTCGCATTCCTTTACTCATCTCTGGATTTGAACAAGTAGTGTTTCTCAAGACTGGGTCCGCGTTATGTACTTTCGACTCGTTGTGATACCCCATAAGGACGTTAAGGTTGCAATGAACGGAGGTGTGACTCTGCTTGCCGTAGGTGCAAGAGCACTGGGTCACGTACACGGAGAAAGTGGACCACATGCTGGAGCAGGCCCTGCGCACCAACGTCAAGCGCTCCATGCAGAAGTTAGCGCAGGCCATCAACGGAGACCGCAAGTCCTCACCCACCCCTTTGTTTCGAGTGCTGGTGTCACTACGCCAGGCAGACCCCAAAGCCGAACTCAGGGTACGGGCGACATTGGTCTGGTTCGATCCTCACTGGCCTTTATTCAAATGTAACAAATGTGCACACACTTTAACCCTTTCGCGCACCCTGTCCCCCGATAGGGTTGTCATTCGTTGCGCTTGTTTGCTACCTTTCGTCCTTTCCCGAAACTTCATTGAGGCAGTCAAGGCTTCGAGTGCTCATGTTTGCTTGCATTTAGTGTTTCATTGTTTTTATGTATCTGACTGACAGGTTGAGTTCTCCCCTACGCTCCGAGAGCTGGGTCAAATCTTGGACATCCTACCTCAGATCATCAGCACCATCTCCAAATTCAAGCGACTCCCCGAGCTGCTCTCCGGCGAACAATCCCACGAGAATCCCATACACGTCAACATCGGTTTGGGGCAACTTATTTGTCCGCTAGTCACCTGCTGAAATGCCTTTCTAACTTTGCTTTTTCTTGGTTGTTTAGAGCGTGATGAGGAAATTAAAGGCATACAGGCGGCAGTTGGCGCCGGGATGGCAGCCACTGCCGGCCATCTAAAGGAATATTTGACAACCTGGGACAAATACAGGGACATCTGGGAGACCAACAAGGACTCCTACATCCAACGTTACCAAAAGCTGAATCAACCGGTTGCCTCTTTTGATGCGGATATACACAGGTACCGCCAGCATATTCCCATTCGCGTTTGTCGAAATTTTGTCATTTTGCCGCAATGAACTTAAAAGGCCGCAATGAACTTCAAGGTACACAGAAATAGAAACGAGTATCCAGCAGGAAGAGACGGTCACAAACTTCCATTTCATTGTGCTGGACTGCTCGCCGCTCAAGACGTCGTTGGTGCAGCACTGCAGCCAGTGGCAGACCAAGTTCATGCAGCTCCTCGTGCGCATCGCTGGCAGCTCCCTCAAAGAGATGCACGCTTCCATGAATCGTAATGCCAAGAGGTGTGTCATCAAAGGGTGACAGCAGAAGAACGGAAAGCTCTTTTTTTTTCTTTTTTTTCTTTTTTTTTTGAAGCGGAGTTTTGGACTTTGTTTTGTTTCTCTGTTTTGAGGTTGAGCGAACCTAACACGACTCTGACGGAGCTCAGTGAGAGCCTGGGGCTCCTGGAGTCCTTCCAGAGCAATTTGGCCAAGACAGAGGCTGACATTGTTCTGATCTATGAACAGTTTGCTGTTCTGGACAAATATGGTTTCCCTCTGGATCAGACAGTAAGCGCGATGCCATATGTGATCCGGCAACTGTCTGTCAAGAAATTGAATGGGTTACAGTATTTGAGTCGACCTGACAGTCACCGGCTTATTCATTTATTTCTTTATTTTGCCGTTTCAGCTTCAGGACCTGCGTGGCACACTGAACACCAAGTGGGACTGGTTCCAGCAGGTTCTCGTGGACAGCGACGTCATGCTGCAAGGGCAAAAGCAGAATTTCAAGAGCGACTTGCTCAGCTCCTCCGATGAACTAACCGAGAAAATCCATACCGCTGTGCAGGAGTTCAACACCACAGGTCCCACACACTTGGCTCTTACTTTTATTCTGTGTGCCTGAGATTTGGACCCCGACCCTTCCTCATACGTGAAACCAACAGCGTGTGCTTCTTTGCACGCCTAGGTCCATTTGATCCCGCCATCGGCACCGTCGCGGCCCTGAGGACAACAGCACAGCACCACAAACATCTTGAGGCGCTAAAAGAGGAGGAGAGCCTTATTCTGAAAGGCTTGAGCTTCTTCAAGATAGAGCAGGAACCTTCCAAGACCATCCAAGCTCTGGAGAAGGTCTGACCTATCAATAGATATCATTCCAGGAGAAACGAGTTGCTGATTTGGACTCTGTCGCGCAGGATATGGACTTCTTGCAGCAGGTGTGGGAGATCACGCAGGAGTGGGATTCCAACTGGGACGAATGGAAGGGGGATCAGTTTGTGACGCTTCGCACTGAGAACATGGAGAGCAAAGCACAGGAAATCTATAAAATCCTCCACAAACTCCAGAGGCAGCTCAAGGTCCGACTTCATGGAAGGGCAAGAGATCTGATCGCGAATCGACTTTGACTTTGTGGTTTATTTTTGCTTTGCAGGATAAGAACTGGGACATTGTGGACGTGTCCAAAAAAAGGGTCGACCAATTCAGGAGAATCATCCCCCTTATTGCTGACATGAGGAACCCAGCGATGAGAGAGAGGTAAAGTGTCAATCACGCAAGTGCAACTTGAGTCCAAGTCTCTGTGTAATAAGTCTACCTGAGTCCAAGTCTCCAAATAATGCCCCGCCCACTGCCGCGCCTCCTCCAGACACTGGAAGCAGATCTGTGATCATGTGCAGAGCTCCTTTGACCACACCAGTGACGATTTCAACCTAGAGAAGATTATCTCGCTGGGTTTCGACAAGTTTGCAGACAAGATCGGCGAGATCTCTGGGGCCGCCAGCAAGGAACTCTCCATAGAACAGGTGCCTCTTAATGACCCGAATCGAGGTGGGGAAGATTTGCCTCTGGCTGGCAAATCAAAACTTTTGGCATATTTCTCTCAAAGGGTCTCGAAGAGATCGTCAAGACGTGGGATGAAATGATCCTCGATATTACACCTTACAAAGACAAAGGCCACTTTCGTCTCAGGTGAGGCCGAGAAGTGAAATTTGGAAGCCGGGAGAGCTAACAAAACATATCTTTGCAGGGGCACAGAGGACGTTTTCCAGGCCTTGGAAGACAACCAGGTGACATTGTCCACCATGAAGGCCTCCCGATTTGTCAAAGCTTTCGACAAGGAGGTGGACACTTGGGAACGTCAGCTCTCCCAAGTTATGGAAATCATCGAAATGGTGCTCACGGTGCAACGCCAGTGGATCTATCTTGAGGTTCCGAAACAAGGCCGACTCCCTCCTCTGCCGTTTGACTCTTGTGAAGCGTTTTCATGTACAGTAATGTTCTTCCACTCCGACAGAATATTTTCCAAGGGAAGGACATCAGGGAGCAGCTCCCGCAAGAGTGCAAAGAATTTCAAGAAATTAGCGCCAGTTGGAAGATCATCATGACCCGGCTCCATGAGAACAACAATGCCCTACAGGGAACGCACCATCCCGGTATTTCAAAATGGCTTCATCGGATGTCTTGACTCGAGTCCAAGTGCAAAATAGCTCCTTTTATCTGGCCTGTGATTGGTCAGGTTTGCAGGAGACGTTATCGAGCATGAATGCCAAGCTGGAGGAGATCCAGAAGGCCCTGGACATGTACCTGGAGACCAAGAGACAGATTTTCCCACGGTTCTACTTCCTGTCCAACGACGACGTTCTGGAGATCCTGGGCCAATCCCAGAATCCCGAGGCCATGCAGCCGCATCTCAAGAAGTGTTTTGACAACATCAAGAGCCTGCGCACAGAAAAGGCAAGTCACCTGCGTCGACAAGACGAGATGATCGCACACGTCGTACCAGCCGAGCGCCGCCATTGCGTCTTTGTGTCTCTCGCAGGTGGCCAGAAGATTAGACGCCACTGCCATGTTCTCCTCGGACGGAGAGCTGGTGGAATTTATTAAAGCGGTGCCACTGGACAAGGCTGTGGAGGTGCGATAGTTGTGAGCAGGACAGCTCGCGGCGGCAAGTTTTGAAAACGAGAGATGAACGGCTCGTATTCTGTCCAGATTTGGCTGTGCGATATCGAGAAGATCATGCGCGCCACTTTGAAGAATTCCCTGTACGACTGCATGGTTGCGCTCAAGAAGATGAAAAGCCAGCGGGACAAGTGGTCCAAAGACTGGCCGGGACAGGTAACACGATGACAATTTCATGACAAATATCACTTTCGATGAGATCAATTCTCTTGTACTTTGTATCTTTAGATGCTCATTACAGCCAGCCAGATCCAGTGGACAACCGATGTCACCCAGGCGCTCACGACCTGCAAGGAGACAGAAGACAAGGGCCCCCTGAAAACCATGATGAAGAAACAGGTGCGGTTTTTTTGCTGCCTCGCGCAACTTCTTTCCGATAGCCCCTAAATGGCCACGACATGAGATGCTAGTTTCCAAACGCAGCTAGACTCGATGAATTTACAAGCTTTACCCCCTCCCTCTCCCTACTCCCCAGGTGTCCCTGCTTAGGCGATATTCTGATATGATCCGTAGCAACCTGTCCAAGGTGCTGCGTCTGAAGATTGTCGCCCTGGTCACAGTGGAGGTCCACGCACGGGACGTCATCGTTAAACTGGCCAAGGCGGGCTGCAACGATGTGAACGCGTTCGAGTGGCTGTGCCAGCTGAGACTCTACTGGGAGAAGGTGCCGTAAATTCGCTGCTCTTTAAATAAAAGTCGGGCGCCCATGATGCCTGTCCAAGGAACACCGCGTCCATCCGCTAACCTTGAAGGTTATTTGTTTGTCTCTGGCCACAGGATTTGAACAACTGCATCATCCGACAGACCAACACGCATTTCACGTATGGATACGAGTACTTGGGGAACTCTGGACGCCTTGTCATCACGCCACTTACGGACAGGTAGCAAGCTCAATGATTTCAGTGGATCCTCAAAAAGAGAGGATGGCGAATTATATTTCACAGAACAAACGATAACATGCCCCAGGTGTTACATGACCCTGACGACGGCGCTCCATCTGCATCGAGGCGGCTCTCCCAAAGGGCCCGCTGGCACTGGGAAAACAGAGACCACAAAAGACTTGGGCAAGAGTTTAGGGATGTACGTGATCGTCATTAACTGCTCCGAAGGCCTCGACTACAAGTCCATGGGCCGCATGTTCTCCGGCCTGGCGCAGGTAGGAAGTCGGCAGGAGAGCGAGCTATCGCGCTCGTTGCTCAGCTTGGCGTCACATTGCCAAATGACCAATTGCCTGCCCGCCGTCGAGCCAGACGGGAGCGTGGGGCTGCTTCGACGAGTTCAACCGAATCAACATCGAGGTGTTGTCCGTGGTGGCCCAGCAGATCCTTTCCATTCTCTCCGCCCTCTCGGCGCTGCAAACCAGGTTCCAGTTTGAGGAACACAACATCGCCCTGGTGGCCTCATGCGGCGTCTTTATCACAATGAATCCCGGTTGGTCAACGATTGAGGAAGTGCTTTCCTGAAAATGAACTCTATATATATTTCCACTCTTTCCGCTCTGTTTTTTTGTTTTTCTTAGGTTACGCCGGTCGTTCCGAGCTTCCAGATAACCTTAAGTCCATGTTCCGACCTATCTCAATGGTGGTGCCAGACTCTACTCTAATTGCCGAGATCATCCTGTTTGGAGAGGGCTTTAACGACTGCAAGGTGTTGTACAAATGGAAAGGACTCATCTCTAAATCAAGCCCAGTCCTCGAGAGCTTCTATCCAGTCCGTTTTAGATGTCTCCCTCTTCCAACGCTGATGATTCAAATGATCAGCTTTGTAGAAGCTTGACAACGATCCTCGTCATTGGTCTGTAGGATGAAGGGAGACATTTAAAACGGACTGGGCAGGGGCTCTCGGGGACCAAACTTTTGGGCACTCCTGCTCTAAACTAAAACATCCGCACCGCTTCTGATTCTTTGTTGGCAGCTACTGGCTAAGAAGGTGTTCACCCTTTACTCCCTGGCCATGCAGCAGCTGTCCAAACAGGATCACTACGACTTTGGCCTCCGTGCGCTCACTTCATTGCTGCGCTACGCAGGCAAGAAGCGACGTGTTTGTCCGAACGTCCCCGGTGAAGAAGTGAGTCTTTTGGACAGAACGAGGAGGTTTCCGTGCAATTTCCGTCCACTCCTCACCCGGACCATTTCCGTCTTCAGGTCCTGCTCATGGCCATGAAAGATATGAATATTGCTAAACTGACATCCGCTGACCTGCCGCTGTTCACCGGTATCATCCAGGACTTGTTCCCTGATGTAGAAACGCCCGTTATAGACTATGGCAAAGTATGCTGAGCTTCACTCCTAATGCACTATTGTCGGAAATACAAATTTGGTTTGTTTCATGCTGTCATTTGTCTCGCAGCTCAAGGAAGCCATTCAGGTGGAACTTCGCCAGAAAGGCCTGCAGGTCACCCCTTTCACAATGACCAAAGTCATCCAACTCTATGAGACCAAAAACTCCCGACACTCATCCATGCTGGTGGGCAAGACGGGCTGCGGTAAGACCGTCACGTGGAAGACGCTGAAAAATGCCCTCATTGCCATGCACAACAAGGAAGTGCCGGGCTACGAGCTCGTGCAGGTATTTCCTTTTTTTTCCATCTCTTGACGGGCGTCGTGTCTTCAAACTGTTGTGACCATTCACGGCTCCTCTCGTGGCACAAAAGGATTATCCTCTCAACCCCAAATCGATGAGCCTCGGGGAGCTGTATGGCGAAAATGACCTCGCCACCAATGAGTGGTCTGACGGAGTTCTCTCCTCTGTCATGAGAACAGCCTGTGCAGGTAAACCGACATCTTCTTGCATTCGGACACGCGGATGTATGACGAGCTTTGCGGTGAACTCCTTTGTAGACGACAAACCAGATGAGAAGTGGATTGTATTTGACGGGCCGGTGGACACGCTGTGGATCGAGAGTATGAACTCTGTCATGGATGACAACAAGGTGCTCACGCTCATCAATGGGGAGAGAATTTCCATGCCCGAACAGGTGTCGCTGCTGTTTGAAGTGGAGAACCTGGCGCAGGCGTCGCCCGCGACAGTCTCCCGCTGCGGGATGGTCTACAATGATTACGTCGACCTGGGATGGAAGCCCTTTGTCAAATCCTGGCTCGAGAAACGTCAGAAGGTACGTGACGGGTGTCTTCAGTCTCAGCATGTGACGGAACCAAATTTGATTTCTCCAGGTTTTTTTTTTTTTTTTTTCGCAGGCTGAGGTGGCACATCTGCAGTGTTTGTTCGACAGTTTCATTGAGAAAACTCTGACCTTCAAAAAGAAAAACTGCAAGGAGTTGATCCCCGTCACTGAACTCAATGGCATTGTCTCGCTCTGCCGCCTCTATGACGCCTTGACCGCAAGCAAGGTTCCCCTTGTACTCTTCCAGTAATTGCCCCCTCTCCCGTCACCAGTAAGGTAACCATTCCGACCCCTTTCCACTCCCGCCCCCAGTTGAACATGTCTGATGCGGACAGCCTGGGTCGGATCGTGGAGCTCTGGTTTACCTTCAGCCTCATCTGGTCCATTTGTGCCTCTGTCAATGAGGAGGGACGCAAGAGGATGGATAACTTTCTGCGGGAGTTGGACGGCACCTTTCCCATCAAGGTCCCAGTTAGAGCATGAGAAGAAC
This sequence comes from Hippocampus comes, assembly GCF_001891065.2. Classification (NCBI taxonomy): domain Eukaryota; kingdom Metazoa; phylum Chordata; class Actinopteri; order Syngnathiformes; family Syngnathidae; genus Hippocampus; species Hippocampus comes. Next base: position 527,189 of record NW_017806220.1, on the reverse strand, counting down.
GCGCCGTCACTCAACCTCGAGTAATGTTTTCTTGTTAACGTCCTGATTTCCATTTTCCGTCCTTTAGGACACAGTCTACGAGTACTATGTCGACATGAAAAGCAAAGCCTGGGCTCCGTTTGAAAATAAACTGCCAAAGGGCTGGCGTTACAACCCCAAGTGAGTATCGAGATGCCATTGGGTTGCAAGCAAACCGCTTGTAAAAGCTTCCCCTCTCCCGCAGCTCTCCGTTCTACAAGATTATGGTTCCGACGGTGGACACGGTTCGCTACAACTTTTTGGTCACGGCGATGGTGAATGCTCAGTACCCGGTGCTGCTCACGGGGCCGGTCGGCACCGGGAAGACCTCGGTGGTCCACGGGGTCTTGCATAGCCTGGACAGCGGCAAGTGGTCCACGCTCACCATCAACATGTCTTCACAGGTTGGTGGACGCTTGATTTGTGGTGCCATCCAATACGAGGAATGTTGAAATGTCAAACGTTCGACTGGCTCTGTCTTTTTGTGGATGTCCAGACCACCTCCAACAACATCCAGGCCATTATCGAGAGCCGCCTAGAGAAGAGGACCAAAGGTGTGTATGTGCCCGTGGGGGGGAAGGACCTGCTGTGCTACCTGGACGACCTCAACATGCCAGCGCACGACCTCTTTGGCTCCCAACCGCCGCTGGAGCTGATGCGCCTCTGGATCGACTACGGCTTCTGGTTTGACCGTCAGAAACAGACGACGACTTATGTCAAGGTGAGGGAAGATGGACGGGGAGATTCGATATTAAAAGTTGATAATCCTGTAATTTGCTGCATGCAACTTTTAGAAAATGTCCCTGCTGGCCTCCATGGGGCCCCCTGGAGGAGGACGAACTCATATTTCTGACCGCTTGCAAAGTCGTTTCAACCTTATCAACATGACATTCCCCAACGTAAGTCCCGTTCGCCCCCCCCTCCACCCCCTCCAAGTTTGCATCATCCACAACGCCCGCAAAATCAACAAATGTCATTCCTTCAGGACTCCCAAATCAAACGCATCTTCAGCACCATGATCAACCAGAAGCTTCAAGTTTTTAAGGAGGACGTCAAGCCCGTCGGAGAGGTTCTGACCCAGGCTACTTTGGAGCTGTATTATTCTGTTACGGCTCGTTTTCTCCCCACCCCGGCCAAGACCCACTACCTCTTCAACCTCCGGGATATCTCCAAGGTGCACGTGCAGCACTGATTTGGCAGTGTCGCTACAAGGCAGCCATGTATCACATTTCTGTTTCTCTGGGCCCTTCCTTTGACCGTAGGTGTTTCAGGGTCTGCTGAGAGCCCATCCAGAGTTCCACGACAATAAAAACAACATGGTTAGACTGTGGATCCACGAGTGCTTCAGGTGTTACACCCACTTGTTTTGTACCCCCGGGCCGACTCAAGGGATTTAATTGGCGCTGTGTGGTCTGATGTTCTCGATCCAATGATGCGTTTCAGGGTTTTCTCCGACCGACTTATCGACCGCAGTGACATGGATGCCTTCATCACACTGTTAGGGGAGAAGATGGGCTCCCTCTTTGACCTCGTTTTCCACAATGTCTGCCCCGATAAACAACCCCCAGTATTTGGTACATAAACTCACCAAGGATGATGTGGGCTTTATGATAGCCTTTACTGAGATTATCCTGGTGTGTGTCAGGTGATTTCCTGACCGAGTCTGGAGTGTATGAAGACCTCTTGGACATGGCGAGCCTTAAGAAGTTTATGGAGACCCACCTGGAGGACTACAACCTGACGCCCGGTGTCGTGCCCATGAACCTGGTCCTCTTCCGGGACGCCATTGAACACAGTGAGAGCGCAGGAATGCCACGTCCGGCCATCGGGGGGTTCCCGCCAACGTTCTCTGCGCTGCGTTCGCAGTAACCCGCGTGGTCCGTGTGATCAGCCAGCCGAGGGGCAACATGCTGCTGGTCGGCGTCGGGGGCTCGGGCCGACAGAGCCTGTCCAGGATGGCGGCTTCCATCTGCGAGTACCAGGTCTTCGAGGTGGAAATCACCAAACAGTACCGCAAGCTCGAATTCAGAGAAGGTAAGGTGACCCGGGAAGCTTCCAGCCGTCCTCACATCCGCTCAAATATAATTAGGTTCGTCTCCATCCGATCCCAGACATTAAGAAGCTCTACCGTTTGACCGGTGTGGACAGCAAGCCCACAGTCTTCCTGTTCAATGATACCCAGATTGTGGACGAATCCTTCCTGGAGGACATCAACAACATCCTGAGCTCCGGAGAAGTCCCCAATCTCTATAAGCAGGACGAGTTTGTGGAGGTCTGCAACGCCCTGTCTGACTCAGCCAGGAAGGAGAATGTGTTGGAGACGCCCAACTCTTTATTCAGCTTCCTGATCGAGCGGGTCCGAAGCAACCTGCACGTTGTTCTCTGCATGAGTCCGGTGGGAGACCCCTTCAGGTATCCTCGCACTGTCCTCCTGCAGCCCACTATTCTTCCTGCTGAGTGGCACAACTATTGAAAGGATGAAAACACCGAGTTCCCATCACTAGCAGGCTTGTTTGCCACTTGCAGAAACCGTATTCTGCAATACCCGGCTCTCGTTAACTGCACTACCATAGACTGGTTCTGTGAGTGGCCCAAAGATGCTCTGCTGGAGGTTGCTGAGCGCTACTTGGAAGGACTGGAGCTGGGATCTACTGAGGGAGTGAGATGCAGGCATTCATTCAGTTCTATGAAGCCGTATTTTTTTTTTTTGTGTGTTTTTGTGGGTGGGTGTAATTTTGCTGTACAAAATCATCACGTGACAGAAAGAACGAGATTCAGGATACAAGCGGCCAAGATGAGTTTTCTCTGCAGGGTGTCCGGGCTCTCCCTTAGAGATAAGGTGAGAAGCTCGGTCATCCGGGAGGGGCTCAGAGTCGAGCTGCTTCTCCTCCACGTTCAGAGGAGCCAGATGAGGTGGCATCTGAGTAGGGTGCCTCCTGGACGCCTCCCTGGTGAGGTGGTCTGGTCATGTCCCACCGGCAGGAGGCCCCCGAGGATGACCCCGGATAACCGGTATAAAATGGATGGATGGATGCATGGAAAATCATTCCGCTTTGTTCCTTGCAGAGCCAAACCAAGGTGGCCTCCATCTTTGTGACTACGCACCAGTCAGTGGTGGAGGGCTCACACAAGATGAAGGTGGAGCTGAAAAGACATAATTATGTGACACCCACCAACTACCTGGAGCTGGTGTCAGGATATAAGAAGTAAAGGGACCATGATGGACGCGCTCTGTTTCGTGGCTTTTGTGGCCTATGAATAGTTGTCTTTGTTTATTCAGGCTTCTGGGAGAGAAGCGGCAGGAACTGGGGGAGCAGGTGAACAAGCTGCAGAACGGCCTTTTTAAGATCAGCGACACGGGCGAGAAGGTGGCCGCCATGACCGTGCAGCTGGAGGAGTCTAATAAGCAGGTGGCCGACTACCAGAAGGAGTGCGACGAGTACCTGACGGTCATCGTGCAGCAGACGAGGGAAGCTGACACGCAGCAGAAGGTAAAACACCAAAGGCGGATTCCCATGCAGTCGTGAGAGCATACAGGTATATAATCCAGTGCGGTATGTTGCGATTGCGTGATTTATTTGCATGTGTGTGATTAGACGGTGAGTGCCAAAAAAGAGAAAATTTCGGCGGAGGAGGCTCAATGCAAAGCCCTGGCACAGACCGCATTAAAGGAGTTAGATGAAGCCCTGCCGGCCCTGGATGAGGCCACCAAGGTATCGCTGGACTCTGCAAGTTGTTCAGGCCGCCACATTGTGTGCCCGTCTGCGGAAGTGCCTTCAAATGTGGCCGTTTTCCCTACAATAAAGGCTCTGGAGTCTCTGAACAAGAAGGACATGACCGAGATTAAGTCGTACGGTCGTCCTCCCGCTCTGGTGGAGAAAGTGATGCAGGCGGTCATGACCCTTCTCAACAAGGAGCCAACTTGGGCAGAAGCCAAGAGACAGCTGGGTGAGTCCGGGGGATTCTCTATGATGTCAGCGTGAGAATCGCAATGTAGTCTTTCTCACTTGAAATATCCGCGGCAGGGGAGGCCAACTTCATCAAAACCCTGATCAACTTTGACAAGGAAAACATATCGGACCGCGTGTTGAAGAGGATCGGCACCTACTGCAGGCACCCCGACTTCCAGCCAGAGATCATTGGGAAAGTGTCTCTGGCCGCCAAATCGCTTTGCATGTGGGTCCGAGCCATGGAGGTATGGGTTTAGTCCCCGTGCGCCGTCAACAGCGACGATATGGCACAGAAGCAAACACAGAGACGTGTTGACCCCTCGCAGGTGTACGGGTGCGTCTTCAGGGTGGTGGAGCCAAAGCGGGAGCTGCTCAATGCTGCCGAGGCCCAACTTGCAAAAAAGCAAGCAGAACTGGCTGAGTCCGAGAGCAAACTCAAAGAGGTACCTGCTTACGAACATCCACTACACCACAGGTGTCAAAGTCAAGGTCCGGGGGCCAGATCTGGCCTGCCACGTCATTTTATATGGCCCGCGAAAGCAAATCATCTGTGTCAACTTCCATGATCCTTGCTTAAACCTGCACGGAAATCTCAAATTGTCATACATAATAAATAACGGTGACATTTTGCAATCATTTTGTTGCCCCGTTTTTATTAATTTGAGCAATAATTGAAGAAATACCTGACTGATTTCAAAACTGGTGAGCCATCATTTTTTCAATACGATGTGTTGACTAAACATTTATTCGGTTACACTGTTTTTATGACCCTCCGAGGGAAGACATAACTCCAAAGTGGCCCGTGACAAAAATGAGTTTGAGCGCCCCTGCACTACACAAAATAAAAGAAAGGACGGCCAATGTGACGGTCACCCTTTGCCTGCAGGTGGGCGACAAACTGTCACAGCTCAACAAACAGTATGCGGAAAAAGTGGCCACCAAGGAGGACTTGAAGAGGAGGTCGGATGAGATGGAAGTGAAACTGGACCGAGCCGACAAGCTGGTGAAAGGCCTGGCCGGGGAGGGTGTCCGCTGGGAGCAGACGGTGAAGGTAGGACGTGCACGCACTCACGCACGCATATACCAAGTTGGTTGAGTTGTAGCTAACGTTGCGCTTTCAGGGTCTTGAAAACAACATGGGCTACCTGGTTGGAGACTGTTTGCTCGCAGCCTCATTTCTGTCCTATATGGGCCCCTTCCTTTCCAACTATCGAGTGGAGCTGCTTGAAATCTGGATGACAGAGGTGACAACAGCATTTTGATTGTATTGTGACGAGATCACACTTTTCCAGTATTTTCAAAAGCGGCCATTTTTTGTCTTTTCAGGTCCAGCGCCAGGATATCCCCTGCACCCCGGGCTTTAGTTTTGCCACTTTCCTCTCAAACCCTACCGCAGTCAGGGATTGGAACATTCAAGGCCTGCCCTCTGATGCCTTTTCCACAGAGAACGGCGTCATCGTCACCCGCGGCAACCGGTCAGAACCGAAACACAGGCTAGCGTGAAAAATGCTATGCGTCAAACATTCAGCGACAATTAAATATCCAATCCGGATGCGCTCATGTGAGCCACTGGCCACTTTGTACGGCATCCTATGCAAGCATTTTATCAGCATCTCTCAGCATTCACACACAATTTGCATATTTGGCTTTCATGACTGTTTGGAGGCTCGGAAGTATTGTCATTTTTTTGTTGTTGATGTTTTCGGTGGGGTCAAGATGGCCGCTGATGGTGGACCCGCAAGGTCAAGCTCTGAAGTGGATCAAGAAAATGGAGATGATGAAAGTAAATCATATCACAGAAGGCTGTGACACTATGAGATGATATTTAAATACAACTATCATCAAAAATGTAAAAATGCAGCTGACTCACTACATAAGTGTGTGTTTGTGTGTGAATTTGCGCAGGGCTTAAAAGTAATCGACTTCCAGATGCCGGATTACATGCTTATAATGGAGAATGCCATCCAATTTGGGAACCCTGTCTTGCTGCAGAACGTCCAGGAGGACTTGGACCCGTCTCTCAACCCGGTTCTCAACAAGTCCTTGACGCGAATAGGTCACACAAACGCACGCGCACACACACTCCGTTTCATGGAGGGCCACTGTACAAGTAAATGTGCTTCACTTTGTCCCTAGGTGGCAGGCTGTTGTTGAAGTTGGGTGACAAGGAGCTGGAATATAGTCCGGAATTCCGTTTCTACATCACCACCAAGCTGTCAAATCCCCACTATACCCCCGAGATTTCTACAAAGACCACTATTGTCAATTTTGCCGTCAAGGAGCAGGTTAGAGTTTGTGATGTTTGGTCTTAACTCCCCAAGTGTTATTCGAGTTTGAGGGTGTCCTCATCAAGCTTTGTGTACGTGTGCGCGGGTGTTTCCTGCTGGCAGGGTCTGGAAGCCCAACTCTTAGGAATTGTGGTGCGTAAGGAACGCCCAGACCTGGAAGAACAAAAGGACAATCTGGTGATGAGCATCGCCTCAGGAAAGAGAAGCCTGCAGGAGCTGGAGGACGAGATCCTCAGGTGAAGACGTTTGCTAGCCCTCCCACCCCTCACCCAATCCCACCCTTCCAAAAGCTTTTGCTGGGCGTGAATGGCCTCAGTCGCACGATCATTTGCGTGTTGCGTCCGCCAGGCTGCTGAATGAGGCCAGTGGCTCCCTGCTGGACGACGTGCAGCTGGTGAACACCTTGCAGACGTCCAAAGTGACGGCCACTGAAGTGTCAGAGCAGCTGGAGAGCAGCGAAGTGACGGAAATCAAAATCGACACTGCTCGAGAGGTCTGATACCAAGGAGCCAGTCACAGACGAAAGCGGATTAGGATTTTTGGTGAAGCAGAAATGACCACTTTTTATTTTATTTATTTATTTATTTTTGACAGGCCTACCGTGCATGTGCTCAGCGGGCCTCCATCTTGTTCTTCATCCTCAATGACATGGGCCGCATTGATCCCATGTACCAGTTTTCGCTGGATGCCTACATTAACCTGTTCAACTTAAGCATTGAGAAGAGCAAGAGCAGCCTAAAACTGGAGGAAAGGATCGTCAACCTCAACGACTACCACACATACGCAGTGTACAAGTGAGATGCAATTTTTTTTGGGGGGGGGGGGGTTGTTTAATCTAAACCCTGGATTACTTTCTTCCGCATGTTTCTAATCAGGTACGCGTGCCGGGGTCTGTTTGAGATGCACAAGCTCCTCTTCAGCTTCCAAATGTGCGCCAAAATCCTCGAGGTCGCCGGCACGCTCAACATGGACGAGTATAGCTTCTTCCTCCGCGGCGGAATCGTAAGAAAAGGCGGCATCTGAGATGCTGACGGCTTCGTCGAATCCTTCCGTGACGACGTTGGACGACTTTTGTGTTTTTACAGGTGCTTGATAAGAGGGCTCAGATGGAAAACCCGTGCAGTAATTGGCTGGTGGATTCCAGTTGGGACAATATCACAGAATTGGACAAGCTGCCAAACTTCCACGGCATCATGGCCTCATTTGAAAAATACCCGCGGGACTGGAAGCTTTGGTTCACCAGTGCAGAGCCTGAGAAGGCTCCAATGCCAGGTTTGTGTAGTTTAACTGCAATGGAGCCTCCAGTTCTGAACATTCCCCACCCACCCTTTTTTTTTTAAACTCTTAATTCGACGTCAGGGTGCTGTAGATGTTATACCATTGGCTGTAAACGCCGCCAAAACTGGATGTCTCCTCCGCGGCAGCAAATCGAAAGCTGTTGTGTGTGCCACGTCAGCCAATCATAATTCGAACAGCGGCCGCCAAGATTTCAGATTAACGTGGCAAAAAAGACAAACTTCCCTGCCTCGTTTATTTCTTTATTTTGGGAGAAAAAAAATCATGGGCAATATCAAAAACATCTGAACAAGATTATTTGGGAAGGAGACTCTTTTTTTCTATGATAGGTTCTTCTCCTTTCCTCACTTAAAGTCAAAGTGCGATAAGCAATTATGTTTGTTTCGTGGGTTATTATTTTCATTCATTTTTTTATAGTACTGTATTTATTTTCAACCACACACCGATTTTGGACTGTGTACGGATTCATTGCATTTACATTCCTTTCAATGTCGCCGCAATTTATGCACATTTCGAGTTACAAACAGGGTCTTGTAACAAATTAAGTTCATAACTTGAGGTACCACCATATAAGAATTAGGCGAATTCATGAAACTGATTTATGGATTGGGTTAACATTCACAACAACAAAACTAGGCTGTTTGTTTACCTGCTACATTTTCATGCAATTGAAGTGTATCGAAATGTCTTGAATACCAGAAGAGGCAGATCCATTCGGGGAGCAAGATTTTTTTTGTCATGAATGTCAAATGAATATTGTCACGCTTGGTGTCCGGTGTGCCCCCTGCAGGAGACTGGGAGAACAGCTGCAACGAGCTCCAGAGGATGCTCATCGTCCGTTCTCTTCGGCCAGACCGCGTCCTGTTCTGCGCCACCACCTTCATCGTCAACTATCTGGGCCCTCGCTTTGTAGAGCCACCCGTTCTCGACATGAGAGCCGTAAGTAGGCTCGAGATTTTACATTCGCTGCTCGCTCCTCGCTCCCCGCTGCCCTTGCTCTTGTCCCTCCAGGTCGTGGACGAATCCACGTGCACGACGCCTCTGGTTTTTGTCTTATCTCCTGGCGTGGACCCCACGGGAGCCCTGCTGCAGCTCGCCGAGACAACCGGCATGAGCAAACTCTTCCACGCTCTCTCTCTGGGTCAAGGCCAAGCCCCCATCGCCAAGAAGATGATCGAAGAGGGAGTCAAAAAGGGTCCGGATGGTAAAATCCGTTCGATACTGAGATGCCTGCTCGCTTACCCCTTGATTCGGTGTGTCCCAGGTCACTGGGTCTTTCTTGCCAACTGCCACCTCTCGCTCTCGTGGATGCCCGAGCTGGACAAGCTGGTGGAGCAGCTGGAGGTGCAGAAGCCCCACGCAGACTTTCGACTCTGGCTCAGCTCTTCGCCACATCCCGATTTTCCCATCAACATCCTGCAGGCGGGCATCAAGATGACCACGGAGCCGCCGAAGGTAGCGCGTCGGGCGTTGCGCGAAAACACAGGCACCATACGCGCATGTCACGTCTGCGCGCCTTTGTTGCCCGCAGGGAGTGAGAGCCAACATGAAGCGTCTGTACCACCTGGTGACCGAGGCTCAGTTCACCCGCTGCGCCAAACCCGTCTTCTACAGGAAGCTGCTCTTCTCTCTTTGCTTTTTTCATAGCATCTTGCTAGAAAGAAAGAAATTCCTGCAGCTGGGCTGGAACATCATCTACGGATTCAACAATTCAGACTTTGAGGTTAATCACCATGAAAGACCCCCCCCGAGTCGTGATTTCGAATCATCCACATGACGTTCTCCTACAGGTGAGCGAGAATCTGCTCAGCCTGTACCTGAACGAGTACGAGCAGATACCCTGGGACGCCCTCAAGTATCTCATCGCCGAAGTCAACTACGGAGGTCATGTGACCGACGACTGGGACCGACGCCTTCTCACCACCTACATCAACGACTACTTCTGCGAAGCCGCCGTCACGGAGCCGTACTTCAAGTTAGTGGCACGCAGCGCAGCCAAATGGACATCAAATGAACAATGCCGTCCGTCCGTGCGTGCTGGTCTACAATACAATACAATACAATACATCCTGATTTATATAGCGCTTTCACAACAGCTGCAGCTATAACAAAGCGCTTTACAAAACTAAAGAGGAACACGGCTCAACACACATGATGAGGCCCCCAAAAATTTGGGGGATATTTTGATGCCGCTAAATCTGAAAATTTGATTTTTCCGAATTGGCTCTAATTTTTTTTTCCAGTTTTGTTGAAAAAAAAGGGCTGATAATACACACGTTTTGACATTGTTATTGATTTATCTTTTTAAGCGTGTCCATACAGCATTCTTTCATTTTTAAGGTGATATCAAGAAACACGGCAATCGTGAGTTCGATATGTAAATCATGTAACATGTGGAAATCACGCAATCTGGCAATGTGCTGTTGTATTGCATTTTTAGTATCGGATTGTTTTCGATAGTTGAGATGTGATACCGAGTTGTTAGTACACGGCAAATCTCATAGAGTGGAGTTTACTCTGAAAAGACTAAATTTGGTCCCAGTCTAAACAGAGTAAAATATTCAGTCAATTTTACGCAGAAAAAAAAAAATTGAGCGATATATATTTACTTAAAAAAACCTAGTCAAGTTTTTTTGGTTAGAATGTATTTGTGAATTTTACAAGGAGAGTTTTGGAGTAAATTTTACTTGCATGATACAGTGAAACTCCTCTACAACGAAATCATGTTTGCAGCAAGAAATTTTTCACAACAGGGGGTTTTTCACTGTAGCAAATTTGATCTCAGATGTAAGCACACACACACCCACACACACAAACGTATGTGTACACGCACACACAAACGTTTGTGTACTCTATTTTTATTCCAATAGTACATAAGTATGAGCACACACTTATTTGACACTTCATATTGTCAGTGTAGAAAGAAAAAAAGGGAAAGAAATTGCGAAATTTACGATCAGCATTCACTTTCACTTACATCAATTTCTTGGAAAATGTATTTTATTTTGCTTGCTCCGTCTTTCATTTTGATCACTTTTACCCTCTCTTCCAGCATCAGAGCTCTTCTTGTCTTAGCTGCTTGACATCAAAAGGTCCGTTTTGTAGCCATTTTAGCAATGCAACGTCCATCCTCGTCTGAATCTAACAATAACAAATACTTCCTGGCATGCAATGAACTTTTAAGCCAGCCACGGGGCGCTTCGTAGTCCTCGATGGCCATAGTTAGCTCTCGAAGACTAAAAACCTTACGCTAACTGGAGCGCTTCTCTCTCATTAGCGCTCCAGTTAGCGTAAGGTTTTTAGCCTTCGAGAGCTAACTATGGCCATCGAGGACTACGAAGCGTCCCGTGGGTGTTTTTAGCATGATAAAAAGTAAAGTAAATGTCCGTCGAGCCATAAGCAATTTACTCTGAGCAGCTAATCGGATGCTACGGATCTAGCTTCAGTATCTACACACATAGACAGTGAGGTCTATGTGGCCTCTTGGCCAATCGGAGGCCAGGATGATGCTCGGTAAGCCAATAGCAGAGCAGCTATGAGTATGTTGAGCCCAGGAAACTCGCAGCTGTGACCGAAATAAACATCGTTCACTATGTAAACCAGTGTGGTGGTTGCTGTTGCCTTTTTTCGAACGAAGCAGTAGAGGTCGCTGTTGGATAAGACTTCGTTGTAGTGAATGTCTTCGCGAGGCTGGAGCAGACAAAATGATTTCGTATAACGCAACAGGGGGTTTTTCGTCGTATGGGGGGCAGGAGAATGGGAATTGTGTTAATGCATGAAGATTTTTTCACATAAGGGGGTATTTTCGCCCATGCAGGTTTCGTTCTAGAGGAGTTTCACTGTATGAATTTATTTTTAAAAAGTCACTCAAGACACAGTGCCAGCTGAGCCATGCTGCCGCTACTGTGAGTTAGTACGTTTTTTTGTTTTTTTTCCAAAGAAACATTGCTCCAATTTAATGTTTTCCAGTGTAAAATTTACCCTGAATAGTTTGCTCTCAATTTTTACTCTACTTAGACTGGGCCCAAATATCGTCTTTTTCGAGTAAAATGCACTCTCGGAAACTTACTGTGCAAGTGGCGGATTCAATCTGCAAAATCCCCACTGCAGTTGCTGCTACCAAATCCATTCGGTTCAACACTATCTTTCCCGTCACCTGTTTGTTTGAATTCTCCCTAGATTGTCCACCTTAGCCACATATTACATCCCCCATGATGGTCCCCTGTCCTCCTACAAGGACTTCATCAACATGCTGCCCACCCACGAGCACCCCGACTTGTTTGGCCAGCACCCAAACGCTGACATAGCCAGCCAGATCGCTGAGACCAGGTCCCTGTTTGACACCCTTCTGTCGCTCCAGCCCCAGGTGACCAGCGCCAGCGCAGCGGGGGCCGGTCCCAGTCGTGAAGACAAGGTGAGGCCTTCGCCACCGGCATCATGGGACAAAAGTGAGCCGAATGTTCTCCCCAAAACGCTTTTCTTTTTTCTTATTTCTGCAACATTTGCTTGCTAGTGTCCAGAAACGCAGTGTCGCAAATTGTGAAAACTTTGAACGAGAATGTGGCAGTAAAAGTTGTCCTGAGCGTATTTTGTCTGTCTCAAACAATGTATTTGTTCTGTCTCCAGGTGTTAGATCTGTTAGCGGACGTGCGCCAGACCATCCCGCCCATCATCGACTACGAGGGCGCCAGCTCGCTCTTCCTGGATCCTTCACCCCTGGATGTGGTTTTGCTGCAAGAGATCCAGAGATACAACGCCCTGCTGAGTATGATCAAGTATGAACCGCACGCTCCAGTTTTTCTTTCTTGCCAAGAATTCCAAACAGATCCAACATTCTTCTAGGTTAAAAGCACATCTTTATTCTTTTGAAATGAATGCTAATGGCATTGATCTGTTGCTAGCCTCTCCACCTTAATTTTTTTTTTTTTTAAATCCCACAATTTTTTTTTTTTTAAAGAAAAACTAGCCCTCTATAATATTGTGCTTTATCAAAATATGGAGTCATAACATAGTCAAATAGAATGTTTACCACCTCGACAATTTATGCAAGATGCTTTAACGCTGCGATCCACTTCATTGTGCTGCTTCCTCTGCTGTGCCCGCCTTGGCCACTGGGTGGCAGTGCAGTGCTAGTCATGCAGTCACAAAAAAAAAAAAGAATAGACTTCTTCTTCTCCTAAAACTCGTAAGTGTGTTTCTGTCATTTTATGAAGAGGAATATTTTGAAAAATACAGTGGACCCCCACTATTTGTGGCCTTTTTAAAAATATATATTTTAAATATATTCTTTTTAAAATTGCTTTTTATTGTTTTCTACGGGAGCTGACCCCTATTTGGTTAAGAGTTTTTCATTCCACGTTAGCATTAAACTAGCGTGAACAGTTTTTAAGGCATTGTAGGTTGCTCGTTTTAAGTATACGTCATGTAATTTTCTTTGTTCAATGTTTAGTTTGACAGTACATTTCACCCTGTATCTCAAATGTTTACTTACTTAAAATTATTTTAAAAAACAAAACAAACAAAAAAAAAAACGGTTCACTTCATCGGACGACGTTGGATGTGTGTTAGGTCGTCCTTAGTGGAGCTGGAGAAGGGAATTAAGGGGTTGGTGGTGATGTCATCCAGCTTGGAGGAGACCTTCAACTGCATGTACGACGCCAGGGTCCCGCCACTTTGGGAGAAGGTGACACACAGCACATGTGATGTACACAATGACTTCTTCTCGACAATGATGTGTACTTTTTTTTTTCCTCTTTCCCTCCTATTTCGCTTACTCAACCTCCGCTATTAAAAATGGATCTGGGCCTCACTCAGGTGGCGCACATGAACCAACAAAGCCAGCATCTGTGGATCTAATCGCAGAGTAATAAGCAGCTAAAGCTCTTAAGGCCGGCCCCTCTTTCCGAAAAAGACCCTGAGCTTATTGAGCGCCGGCCAAAGGGCTTATTACTCTGTGTGTGTGTGTGTGTGTGTGTGTGTGTGTGTGTGTGTGTGTGTGTGTGTGTGTGTGTGTGCGCATTCCATTTTATAGGAGCACTGGACAGCTATTAGCTCTGCTGCCTCCAGCTTAGCTTCTCTCTTTTTAACTGACTGCTTGCATGCCAGAAAGCTCTCCAGTTCGTTTCTCACCGCCATCTCTTGCTTTTTTTTTCTCTCTCTCTCTCTTTTCATTTTCCCTCTCTCTCATCTGTGCACTCATCTGGATCACGCAGCGATATTAATGATAGCTTGACTGTCCTACTTAGGCATCCATGTGGTCCTTTCCTTGTCACGTTTGATTGTTGTTTTAACTCCGAGCAAGCGAGCAAACAAAGTTGATGAAAAGTGACGTGGTCTCGGTCCACCAGGCCTACCCCTCTCTCAAGCCCCTGGCAGCGTGGACTCGCGATCTCTGCCAGCGCGTTCTTCAGTTTTCACGCTGGGCCGAGCAGGCGCAGCCCCCCAACTTGTTCTGGCTTTCCGGTTTCACCTTCCCCAACGGCTTCCTCACTGCCGTGCTACAGTCAGCGGCCCGGCAAAACAAGGTGACAGTCGGTGTCACTTTATTGTTTTTCATATCTTTTTAATGAGGAAAGTTTCACTCGACGTTATTGCACTTCATAAAAACATCGATTAATAACATCATGAAATAGTAAGTAACGAATTAAACAATTTAGGATTTCATGTTTCCATTCATTTCATTGTGCCACTCCTTCTGGTGTGCCCGCCTTGGCCACCGGGAGGCAGTATAATACATAATGTAGTCACCAATGCTCTCAGGGATTCCCTCCGTTGCAATACTATGAATCTTTTTCACAGAGGATAAAAAATATATGCCTTAGTCACCAATGCTCTCAGGGATTCCCTCCGTTGCAATACTATGAATCTTTTTTTTCACAGAGGATAAAGAATATATGCCGAACAGGGGCACGCTTAAGCAAAGACGTTGGTTGTTTTCATCTACACACTGTGTAACAAATTAGCCTGCTTTGCAGACACTCCCGGAAGAATCCGTTTCCCTTGTAGATGAATACAATATCCCTCCATCTTGGTGTCGATTTATCGTTTCCAATAAAATCCAGCGTCGCGCTATTTAGCTCTGCCTTTGCTATCTACACACTGTGTAACAAATTAGCCTGCTTTGCAGATACTCCTGGAAGAATCCGTTTCCCTTGTAGATTAATACAATATCCCTCCATCTTGGTGTCGGATCTATCGTATCCAATAAAGTCCAGCGTCGCGCTATTTAGCTCTGCCTTTGCTACGTTGACAACCTGCGCCTACTTTTTGCAGGTCTCAGTTGACACCCTCTCCTGGGACTTCACAGTATCCAGTCTTGAGGAGAGCCACATCCAGAATCCACCCAAGGTGATTGATTCAAGACGTTTTTGGTGTGTTTCAGCCACCATCTTGCTGTCTTCATCAATCAATGCCAAACCGGTTGTCTGTCGAACCTCCAGGATGGCGTTTACGTGCGAGGTTTGTACCTTGAGGGGGCCGCCTGGGATAAAAAGGCCACCTGCCTGGTGGAGGCCGAGCCCATGCAGATGGTGTGTCCTATTCCCGCCATCAACTTCAAGCCAGTGGAGAACCGCAAGAAGATGGCCAAGAGTGAGGGCGTTTTTGTTCCGACTTGTCGCTTGCTCATTTTGCAAGCGCCTGAATTGTGTCACCTCTCTGCTTTGTAGACATGTACCTCTGTCCTTGCTACTACTTCCCCGTGCGATCGGGCGGCGCGGGCAGAGCTTCCTTTGTGATCGCCGTGGAGCTGAAATCCGGCAACGTCAATCCGGATCACTGGATCAAAAGGGGGGCAGCGCTCCTCATGAGCCTGGACAGCTGACATGTTCGCATACTCTGGACACATCCAATTTCTTTTCCTATTGGTTTGTGTTCATCCCCCCCGCCCCCTCCATAAATACCTTTCCCTGTCTCAAAGAAAAAAAACAGCAGTGGTTAATCAAGGTGAGGGAGGTCTAGTTTCATGCAAATTCCATCCAAGCTGTGAGGGAAGGAAAAAAAAAATCTTTTCAAACAAATGAATTTTAATGAAGCTTCTCAGGCAAGACGCAATCTTTCAGGCCCAGACTTCCCCGCTGGTCAAGGAGGCAGAGGAGAAAGTGAGTCGGAAGAGGACTGGAGCCATAATGAGCTCGGAGTGGGTGGTGGTGGTGGTGGGGGGGCGTCTGGGGTGACTTCAAGGTCATATTCAGACTTAAGAATTGTCCCCTGAAAGCCCAAACATACTTTCTTTGGCTTTAAGAGGCTCTTTATCAGAGCTGGCTCATTCTGTGCAGAGACACTGGTGGTCTCCTTGTGGGTGGGAGATTCAAATTCAAATAAGCTCCTTCTCGTCATTTTCTGTTCCGCTTGTCCTCATTAGGGTCGCTGGCGAGCTGGAGTCTATGCCGGCCAACGTTGGGCGATGGGCGGGGTACACCCCGGACCCGTTGCCAGCCAGTAGCACCTACAGTGTAACGTTTTACACCTCCAGACAAGTTGGGAGTCCTCTCAGATGGTTTGGGAATGTGGGACAAAGCCAGAGCCTGCATTCGAACCCATAACTGCAGAATTGTGAGGTTAATGTGCTCACCACTCTTGCACCGTGCCTTTCGGCATCGCTCAAACTTTTTA
The DNA here is from genome assembly GCF_001891065.2 of Hippocampus comes. Lineage (NCBI taxonomy): Eukaryota > Metazoa > Chordata > Actinopteri > Syngnathiformes > Syngnathidae > Hippocampus > Hippocampus comes. Next base: position 511,024 of record NW_017806220.1, on the reverse strand, counting down.
CACCGCGTCACAAAATGCTTGGCTCTCCAAGTACCGCCATAGTGACCGACATTCAAATACTGCAATGTCATGTTGCTTAAAAACAAGGCTGCGGTTTTATTCCAAAAAAATTTCCCCATTATTGTAAGCCACAGTAAGACTAGTTTGAACCACTGCGCTCAAAGGAACCCAGGAATGTCAGCAAAAAATTGGCACTTATTTTATCATTCTGTACTTCAAATCAGTAGTAAAAATACTCCCGCAAAATAACACAGTCATGATTTTCAGTTTGTTTTGTCACGGTATTCGGTGGTCTTTATGACGTCTACTTTTGAAGGAAAGAAGGCACGGGCCTGACGCGTTGATGAAGGCGTGTGAATGTCACATCACCAAAGTCAGAAAACAGCTGGTCATTACCTCAGCCCTGAGCAACTATGATGTCATTTTCAGCCGACAGCAAGTGGCAAAATGTACACCCCCTAAAATGGATAAAAGCCGGTGGCTTTTGCGGCGCAACTCATATTACACGAATGCAATTTTCATCAGAATGTTGTTTTTAGAATAGTGGGGGGGGGGGCAAAGAAAATATTAACGTCAAGACAATTTGGATGTACATACAGCGGCCTTGATGGACAAATTGTGTCCATAATGCAGAGCAGAAAGGGGCATCTCGGCAGTACTCAGTTGTGTTTATACTGATTTCTCGAAAACAAATAGATAACGTTCAAAATACAGGGTAGTGCCATTTTGATCAAAAAAAATACATACAAATAGTTTTTGAGTGAAAAATGGGTTATCCTAGCCAGATGATCCCTTTAAATACAGGAAATAGGGGGGAACATTTGAATTATTCGATTGAGAATTGCACGTTAAAGTGAAATAAAGATTCGATTTGCAAATGTACTGGTGTCAAACGTTACATAACAAAGAACTGTACTTAAAATAATACACTGTAGCTGATATAAAAAAGTAAAAGTAAAGAATATCTATTTCGAGTTGGAAATGAAGTGAATAAAATACTTCAATTCTGTTGGAGTCCGCTGTTTCAGACAAAAGTGTTGGGACACCGAGACTCAATAGGATTGTGCAAAACTTCTTGCGAACATTCCCCTGATTGATGAATGAATTGATCAACGCTGGCGACATCTTCCATCCCCGCGGGGTATATTATCAGCCTTGTAAAACGCTGTTGACGTAAATCAAGTTTAAGGGTGCCCGCTGATTACATACTATTTGGGGGAAATCAGATTAGCGCATGGAGCATTTTCCAACGTTTCATTCCTGAAGTGGAGACCAAAGAGAAAGCGGTCCACTTCGGCGTCAAGACATTTTGGCAAGTTTTTTTTTTAATTCTTTCTTTTTTTTCTTAGTTCTTACAGTATGTGACTGTGGAGGCGGGGCGGTTAATGTCCGAGGCAGTTGCACCGAAAATAAACCTGCATGAGGGAAGAGAGAAAGGAGAGGAAGGGAGGAGGACGAGGAGGAAAAGGGAGGGAAAGGGCCCTTCAGCGGGGACACAAGAAAAAAATGGAGCTTCTGCGTGTCACTGGAAAAATAAAACTGCGCAATTTCTTTTTTTTTTTTTTTACCGACTGCCTGCGTGGATCTTCCTGTGTGGAAATGTTCCCGAGCGGATTCTATCGCAGGTTCCGTCAAACACGTCCGCCCGTGGTTCTCTTCGAGCCGCCGATTTTTCCAGCAGATGGTGCCTCGCATCAAGAGGAGGAGAAGAAGCGAGCAGCGGATCATGCCTTGCCCATGGGCCGACACCTTCCCTGCCTGCGCATGTTTGCACCTAGACGCGTCATGGATGTGCATATCGCCACTTGTTCTGCGTCATCCGCGGCCTGGAGGGGAGATGCGCATTCTCCATTAAAACTACCAGGTGAGAAAAATCTAATAGAAGGCAACCTTTTTTTTTTTGTTTTTGTTTTTTGCTGCAGCTCTTATAACACGCCGTGACATTGTTACGGGCCTTTTTGGACATCAACTCACGAGCAGCGTGTGAATGAACGTGTGCGTATGCTAGGATCCACTTCGCAGCCATGTTAAGTTTGACGCACTCGATGCTGCTGATGCCACACTGGGAACAGTTTACGGGAAGGTGAGATGTCGCAATCGACGTTCTCATAAATCAGTGCAGCAGAGTCGTGCCCACGCTGCTAAAGTGACGCACCGGTGGGCAATTTCTGCGCGATTGGATCGTGGCTTTTTCGGGTTGTGTCGTTTTTTTTTGGGGGGGGAGGATGGCTCGGAGTATTTTTTTTCTCATGAAATGTCATGTGGTGAAGTTGTGGCGGGTTCTCTGTGCGATTTCCAGGAAGAGCGTTTGAATGTTCTTCCTCGGGAATGGATGCAGTTGCTTGTCTCCACCCCTCTGCGCGACGATCCTGCTGCATTTCGCCTTCTCCGCCACTGGAGGGCGCCACAGAACTTCAGGAAACTGGTGAGCTGACACAGTTGGGGACACATACAAAATGTTCAATATGATAACAAAAGTGGAATACAAAAAAAACAATGTATCATTTAACCACACACTCAGCCAGTGTGTAGGACGTACCACTCGAGGGGATCACATTGACCCATGTTTGTTCAGAAACGAACACACGGCAGGGTAAAGAAATTCTCTGCATTTCTAGCAGCATAAAATCCACCGCAAATATTCAATTACATAGAAAATCTCATTTTTTTTTTTTTTTTTAGATAAACATTCATTTATTAAAGCTCAGCTGTACCTAATGTTCTGGTGCGTGTGAACTGCATTCCAAGACATTGGTCACTAGATGGAGACACATTCAGACTGGCTCAAATTTATGTTGCCAACGTTATTAGGTAAACTGTGAATTCAATTCAATAATCCAAATCGACGTATTTTCAGGATTTCGCTGCTGCTGACTCCAGCCGTGAATGACAAGTCTGATGGATGTCGGTGAGTTGGCCTCCTATTTTGATATGAGACACCACGCTGTCCTTGTGCATATTCATATTGTCAGCTGCGGTTTCTGCGTTGCGGCGCACCAAGGGGAAGGTTGTGCTGAAGAGCAAAACGATTCAATAATGAAAGCTTTTGTCGTCATAATGATTTCGTGAGTAATTTGAGCGAGGAGCAGCTGAGTCAGGTTGGAGGGGCGTGTGTGTGTGTGTATATGGGAGGGGGGGCGGGGAAATGGCAGGAAGCAGTGGGTGAGGGAAGAGGATGGAGTGGGTGTGTGTGCGCCTCCTCTCCTTCATCCTCATCCTGCTCCTGTCATCCTCCGCATAAGGAGAGGAGGCGTGGCTTACATCTTACATCATCCGCCACCCCGGGTGCTTTGTGAACGCGGTCCTGTTCACTCGCAAAGAACATGAAAATACAGACCTGGAAGAGGGTTTGAATGAGGCTTCCCCACCTGGAGGCTTGTGTAACTTTGCCGACAGCAGAAGGGCAATGAGTTTGTGTGTGTGTTGTCAAAGAATAGTCTGTTTACACCATACATATTCAAACCGTTTGAGTGTGAGTGGCCTACAATTGTCCGACTTTCAACGTGTTGGCATTTTTGTGCCTTACAATTGTCTTGGCAAGTTGGAATTCGCCCCAGACTCTTTATCTTCTACGCAAAAGCTGTGCTGATCTCAAATCCCAAACGATGCAACCCCGCCATCGACAGAGATGTGTTTCTAATGACGGTGGTTTATACACCTGAATTTTACATACAAGCTGGGCCAGAATTGTACTTGAAGGCATATTTGGAAGAGTGTGTCGCGCAAGAAGTCCAAAACGTTGGCCAAAAGAACAAGACGGATCAGTGCAACTCAAATTTCCAGCTCAGCTCCTGATTCGTTGGCTTTCTGCCTCCTCAGATTTCACTCCCCCAGCAAGCTTCACCCCTATTTTGACCTGTGTGTTACCCTCCATCTACCCCCCTTCATCACGCTGCCTCTCCCCCAGGCAAGAGTGCTTTTTGTGCCCCCCCCCTCCCCACAAC
>NW_017806220.1:481378-505266 GCF_001891065.2 Hippocampus comes | reverse complement strand
CTTTGTCGGGTTGTGTCGTTTTTTTTGGGGGGGGGAGGATGGCTCGGAGTATTTTTTTTCTCATGAAATGTCATGTGGTGAAGTTGTGGCGGGTTCTCTGTGCGATTTCCAGGAAGAGCGTTTGAATGTTCTTCCTCGGGAATGGATGCAGTTGCTTGTCTCCACCCCTCTGCGCGACGATCCTGCTGCATTTCGCCTTCTCCGCCACTGGAGGGCGCCACAGAACTTCAGGAAACTGGTGAGCTGACACAGTTGGGGACACATACAAAATGTTCAATATGATAACAAAAGTGGAATACAAAAAAAACAATGTATCATTTAACCACACACTCAGCCAGTGTGTAGGACGTACCACTCGAGGGGATCACATTGACCCATGTTTGTTCAGAAACGAACACACGGCAGGGTAAAGAAATTCTCTGCATTTCTAGCAGCATAAAATCCACCGCAAATATTCAATTACATAGAAAATCTCATTTTTTTTTTTTTTTTTAGATAAACATTCATTTATTAAAGCTCAGCTGTACCTAATGTTCTGGTGCGTGTGAACTGCATTCCAAGACATTGGTCACTAGATGGAGACACATTCAGACTGGCTCAAATTTATGTTGCCAACGTTATTAGGTAAACTGTGAATTCAATTCAATAATCCAAATCGACGTATTTTCAGGATTTCGCTGCTGCTGACTCCAGCCGTGAATGACAAGTCTGATGGATGTCGGTGAGTTGGCCTCCTATTTTGATATGAGACACCACGCTGTCCTTGTGCATATTCATATTGTCAGCTGCGGTTTCTGCGTTGCGGCGCACCAAGGGGAAGGTTGTGCTGAAGAGCAAAACGATTCAATAATGAAAGCTTTTGTCGTCATAATGATTTCGTGAGTAATTTGAGCGAGGAGCAGCTGAGTCAGGTTGGAGGGGCGTGTGTGTGTGTGTATATGGGAGGGGGGGCGGGGAAATGGCAGGAAGCAGTGGGTGAGGGAAGAGGATGAAGTGGGTGTGTGTGCGCCTCCTCTCCTTCATCCTCATCCTGCTCCTGTCATCCTCCGCATAAGGAGAGGAGGCGTGGCTTACATCATCCGCTACCCCGGGTGCTTTGTGAACGCGGTCCTGTTCACTCGCAAAGAACATGAAAATACAGACCGTGTGTGTGTGTATATGGGAGGGGGGGCGGGGAAATGGCAGGAAGCAGTGGGTGAGGGAAGAGGATGAAGTGGGTGTGTGTGCGCCTCCTCTCCTTCATCCTCATCCTGCTCCTGTCATCCTCCGCATAAGGAGAGGAGGCGTGGCTTACATCATCCGCTACCCCGGGTGCTTTGTGAACGCGGTCCTGTTCACTCGCAAAGAACATGAAAATACAGACCTGGAAGAGGGTTTGAATGAAGCTTCCCCACCTGGAGGCTTGTGTAACTTTGCCGACAGCAGAAGGGCAATGAGTTTGTGTGTGTGTTGTCAAAGAATAGTCTGTTTACACCATACATATTTAAACCGTTTGAGTGTGAGTGGCCTACAATTGTCCGACTTTCAACGTGTTGGCATTTTTGTGCCTTACAATTGCCTTGACAAGTTGGAATTCGCCCCAGACTCTTTATCTTCTACGCAAAAGCCGTGTTGATCTCAAATCCCAAACAATGCAACCCCGCCATCGACAGAGATGTGTTTCTAATGACGGTGGTCTACACACCTGAATTTTACATACAAGCTGGGCCAGAATTGTACTTGAAGGCATATTTGGAAGAGTGTGTCGCGCAAGAAGTCCAAAACGTTGGCCAAAAGAACAAGACGGATCAGTGCAACTCAAATTTCCAGCTCAGCTCCTGATTCGTTGGCTTTCTGCCTCCTCAGATTTCACTCCCCCAGCAAGCTTCACCCCTATTTTGACCTGTGTGTTACCCTCCATCTACCCCCCTTCATCACGCTGCCTCTCCCCCAGGCAAGAGTGCTTTTTGTGCCCCCCCCCTCCCCACCACCACCACCTTTGTGTGAAGAGGCCGGTGAAGGGAGAAGAGCAGTGTGAGGAGGAGGTAGAGCCAAATGGGATGAATCCTTTTTCTTCGGATTTGCATGTTGAGACCTTAGCTTCGCTCGCCTCTTTATTCATGTACACGATGCCTGGGGAGATTATGTCATTTGTTGGTATACTTGAAACAGTCCCAAAACAAACAGATTTGGACTCAAAAGTCCTTGCTTGCGTTGAGTGTATCATAGGGTTCCATAACTTGTAGGAATCTAAGGTCCATATCACTGCCTCTACCATTGCTGTGCAGGAGTTGCGCAGCATTGCATTGCCTCAAGACTGAAAGTCTAATCAAAATGTTTTGTTTTATTTATTAATTTATTTTTAGATAATACCAAGAAGATTTTAAACAGCTCGTATCGGCAGATATTTTGCATTTGATGTCAAATCAGTTTTGATATCCAAATTTGCCAAATGACCAATGACGTCATTGATCGGATTTGCAAATTAAGACATGACACAATTTCGTTCACTCCAGGGACGTTCTGTACGGCCATCATTGATAGTCTGCATATACAGTTTAACATATACAGTTTAACTCTGCTATTGACTCCAAAATCCTGGTGACGTAAAACCGAATACCATGTGATAATAGTTATGTTAAGAAAAATTGAACAAAGCTTGTTCGGTTCAAAACAGATAAAAGCAATGTTTTGGTGCAGACGAATTGAGTGCTATTGCACTGCTTAGTCAGCTTGTGGATTTATTTTTCTATCGTTCGTGGTTCTAAGACCTTTAGAGAAAGGTGACAGCTATCAGACTTCTCTGTGAACAGCTGGTGCTTGCGCTGTGTTCATACCGTTTGACATCGTAGGAACATTTCGGAAAATGCAAGGATTACGCCTGACAGCGACAATCGTTGACATCATGAAAAAAATAACATCGTACACCAACAAACAAAAATGTCCCACAATGTGGGCACATTTATGTCCCTCCTGCCATCGAGTGGAAAAAGCATTCAACTGCTCTACCTGACATCATACATCGCTGGCAAAGATAGATGAACAACGATACGTTATTTGAAGGAAATAAATAATATTTCGGACCACTTAAATCAAATTTGGATTATTTCCCCCGCCACGCTCGATGAGCTCTCTCGGCACACTTGATGGGTATCATTTGACGGTGTAGGTGTACCTAATGTTGTGGCCAGCTAGCGCCATAGTGATGTGCCAACGTTGATACACTCATCTCCGAATGGGAGCATGCATTATGGATTTGCCCTCCGCCAAGCCCTTCACATGCATTTTTTAAAAATCTGTGGATAACTGCGTGTGCGTGACATCGACTCGCACGCGCCATTGGAGAGCATATTCCTGGAAAGCCAGCTGCCACCCCTGTCTGTTATCACAGCTAACGCCATTAGCCGACAGCTTGCGCGCCTCTGCTATCTCCTGTGAGGTGCTGACCTTTAGCCGCCGCCACGCTAATGGTTGATCACTTAGATAAACACAGGCTTGCGTACAAGCACGCCCCGTTATTTTCCATCCCCATTGGCTTCGTGGATGCAGACTGTAATTAGGCCCCGGGGTAATTAGCTAGCTAATTGCTGCTGGTTTGGTATACTTACACGGCTTATCACCAAATCCAAAGGGGAAGCGTTGCTGTTGTTATTAATTATCCGTTCTTGGTATATTGACATGCAAACATGTACAAGCAACGCCCTCTATGACGCTATGATAGTCAAGGCTTGAAATAAGCGGTTTCACATTACCCATTGCGAGGCGAAATTAGCATTTTGAGCCTTATTAAAATACATTGACTAGAAAAACTGAGAATCAACCGACGAGACGTCCCCAAAAAGCTTCGCTGGGCTCCCGTCACCTACCGCTGGTAGTCGGAGGTTGAGGGAAGATCTGTGCTACTTACGCCGCAGTAGCTAGCTAGCAACAAGCTTTGGCTGGCTCCTCGGGCACCTAAACACGTTGCTGTGTCACTCACCAGTCGGTAGTCATCGCTGCCGTGGCGGCGAAGAAGCTACATTTCCAATAAGTTTCATTCTCACTTAAGGATGATGACAAAAGACTGAGAAACCATGCTAATTGCTAAGCGAACTTGAGAGTGACATGGCTAGCATGTTTCACACCAGATTCAAGTGCACGGGTGATTGAGTCCAGTTTTCACAGACGTTTGGCTGGTACAGTGTTCAAGAAAATACAGTTTGCTGCTCTACGTAATGTGTTTTAAGAAATACAAATTGTTGCTTCTTTATAGTTTGATAAAACTTTTGCTTTAATTAACTTGCAAAAAATTTGCTCTACAATATTCGAAAGTTGCTCCTCAAATGAAGTCGATTCGCAAAACTGCTCCGCAAAGGAAAAAAAAATGTTTTGAGTGTTGCTATGTGCTGTTGAAAGCAGTTCTGTGCATTTTTTCAACGGCTAGCAAGATTTGATTGTAGCCTCACTTCTATTTGTTAGTAAACCAGTATGTTTTTAAAAAAATTCTGGATATTACACTAAAGTTTCAGCAAAGCTCCTGAATCCCACGACAACGGGTCAACACGAGGCTGCATGGGTGCGCCGTTTTGAAAACACAAAGACTTTTTTTTTTTTTTTTTTTTTAATTGCAAACTCTGCATGGGTGCGCCGTTTTGAAAACACAAAGACTTAAATTGCAAACCGCTTAAATTTGTCCAGGTACTTGGATCAATTTTGGAGCGCGCCACATTCATGGCCAAGTGCAGGCTTGTGTTGCCATGCCGACGTAACCCAAAATGCAGAGTTGCATGGTGGCCGCCGATTGGCTGCGGCCCCATGCATGGGATTGTGATGCATGCTGTCATTGGGCCAATAGGATACAGGCTGAGCTTGGGCTGTTGCTAAGGGGAGTAGCTTGGAACGCGGTCAGCTGGGTTTACACTCTCTCTCTCTCTCTCTCAATCGTTTTTTAAGATCTCTCTCTCTCTCTCTCTCTCTCTCTCTCTCAATCGTTTTTTTAAGATCGCTCGCTCTCTTCTGCTGCTTTGCCCTCATTGACTCCCCCCCCATTGATGTCTTCTCCATCGCTCTCCCGATGCAATTTTTTTTTTAACACTTCAACACGTGTGAAAGGGGAAAGAGCACATGCTGGAAAAACTCACTGAATATTTAATGTGGTGTTGTGCTCCCTCTCTACAAGCTGCGCTGTGTGTTTGTGCATGCGTGTGTTTTCTTTGTTTGTATCTCATGTGTGTGAATGTTGGAGCATCGCAACACCAGCCCTCCACCCTTTTCGGTACCCCGCAGCCAGGCCCGTAACCTCCCTGTTGACTTCACACCTCCATGTGTACCCCCGCTGAACCCTGCCTTTAAACTTTTGTGACATCATAAACGCAACCCTACAGAGCTGCAATCAGTGTCAGCGCAGTGTAATTATTTATATGAATAGCACTTTGGGCTAACGGCGTTCATAATTTTATGGTCTACACAGAGAGGAGTTCCCGCCGCCAGGCAAAGCGGAGAAAGAAATGTATATTTTTTTTTGGTCAGAGCATCGCGATCTGATTGGTCACTTGTTGCTGGTGCTTGGCGTGCTTCTCATGCTGACTATTTTGCAAGTGAGGTGTGACTTGCTCATGCAGAACTGAACTGTCTAAAGTGAATTATGAGAAATTGGTTTATATATATTTTTTTTTATATATATACACACACACACACCCACACACGTGCAAAGATGGACAGCTGTGTACTCACTTGTGGAGATATAGCGTGACGCCGTTTCAGTTTTCCTGATTTTTGGGGCGGGGCTACAACAGTGCCACACTTTGTAGTTGAGCACGAATCACCCCTTCCCCGCAGTATGAAAACGCGAGTGCCTACATTTGCATGGCACAGTTGCGACATGCGGTCAGCTGGCTTGCTCTGCCTGTACCCAAAAAATGCATCTCCCCTTCAGACATCCTGATGACGTGGTTTATTTAGAGTGACTCATTGTGGACCTCGAGTTCCTGCATGTCATTCGGAGAAAGGCAGAAGAACGGCGATGGAGGATTTAAATACATAATAAAAATAAAAATCTGCCTCAACGTGGGCTTCACGCTGCCATGGATGCTTTTTCGGAGTGCCCCGTTGTGGTGTGAAAAAGCCTCATGATGACTTCGCTTTCCACCAATATATTTTCTTGGCTCAAACACGTAGTTATGTCGATTATTATATATGTATACAGCAGAAAGTCTGCAGCTTCTTTTAATTTGCCAGTGGGTGAGCTTTTTCAAAGGTGTGTTCGATGGTTGTTTTCACAATACTGTGAGTGGCGAGCAGCCTGCCATGCATCCAGCGCGCCACCATCCCAGCAGGAATGTCATACGTCACTCCAACAAAGCATCTGGCTCTCTCAACACATTTTCCCATTTCCTCCCAGCACACTTCCTGTTTCCTGGCTCTCATCCTCTCTTTGTTCAGCTCTCTCTCAGCCACATTTCTTCTCTCCTTCCGCTGTCATCACTCGCCTCTTTTTCCGCCTCCCCGCCTTTTGTGCGTGGAATGGATCCGCCGCGCCGAGGGGGATCGCTTAAGTGCGCCTTCCTGCTTGCGAATCAAAGTCCGCACGCAGCAACACTCACGCATCATTCATTCTTTAATAATCCTCCACATGAGCTATCCGGCGAACAGGCTGTGATGTTTGAGAGGGGATGCGTTCCACTCGCGCGTTGTGCGTGTGCGTGTGTGTCTGTGGTACCGCAGTAAGTTTCACTCCCAGTTGGAAATGACCAAAATAGTCACGAATGAGCACATGGCGACGTCTATTACATGTGGGTGGGAATGCATGTGCATGTCCTCCTCTAACAATGGAAAATGTTGTTCACGCACACACAGAGGAAGTTTCCAAGTGTGCAGCTGGCAGCGTGTTGGCGAGTGTAAAAATAGAAAATGGCACATTTTGGCTGTCATCTTAGAAATGGAAGAAGCTGCAGCTTCCTTGTGAGGATTCGTTTCATGCCTCGAAGGGTTCACTTGTTCGACGCTTGCCGTCTCGGCAATTTGTAGCGCTACATCCTTTGTGTGACGACACTCGGTAAATTTCAATTGTGAGTTGTGTTGTTTTCGAATGTGAGAGGCCTAAACTTGTCCGACTTCCAACATGTTGGCATTTCTCTCCTCTGATTGTCGAAGTGACAAGCCGAGATTGCACCCAATTCTTTATCTTCTACACAAAAGCGGTACTGGTCTCGAATCCAACGCAACACCGCCATCTACAGGAAGCTGTTCATCTTTGCAGTGTTTTACAAAGCTGAATTTGATTGGCGGTAGTGTATGACTTATTGCCAGCCCATCGTAAAACAGGATGGACCTTTTGACTTCTATTGCCGTCAATGGCAGTGAATGAGTTAATTCATAATCCACAAACATAGTGTTAATCAGAATACCACGTTTTGACTTTTTGACCCCTTTAATAGAAAGCAACATAACAAAAATCATCCGTTAGCGCTCAGTAATCTTTAATACTGACTGATTGGAAATACTTATAGCGTTGAACTTTTCGCCCAGCTTTACTCAGCACATCAGGCATCTATTTCAACATCATATTGACCAATTTGATTTGACTTTTTCATCGTTGACATATTAAAGATTAACGACTATATGTTAAAATGAAAGGACCTCCATTTTCCGACCGTAGTTTTAAGAACCGCTAGTCCAGCGCCTCCATTGTCTCATCTCTCTCTCTTGAACCTCTCAACTAGTGACCTCATCGATAAAAGGCTACTTTGTGGGGGAGGGTCCGGGTCAGGCGTGCGCCTGACCCCGATGAGGCCCCCCTGGCATAGTTTTGATTAAGTGTGGTTGGAGGGCTGGGGGGGGAGGCCCGATGTGTCGCTCTCTCCTGTCGTTGTGCGGTCGGTCGGTTGGTCAGGTGAGGGATGCTCAGTGCGAGGAAGACCAGGCTGGAGCCAGACGTAAACTGAAACCTGCGCGGAGAGGAAAGGCTTGGCGGAAACGTGAGCTGAGGTGATCCAACACGGAGGTCATTCCCACACACACACACATACACACACACACACACACACACACACACACACACACACACACACACACACGATGACGCAACGTCACAGCATCGTCGCCGTGGAGACTCCGATGGCTGATTTGAAAATGGACTTTGGTCATCCTTGCACCGTCCGACTGTAAAACATCATCGGTTGTCTAGTTCGGGAAAGTGGCACAAATGGATCATAAAACAGTGTTTACTCAGTCGCAACCTTGGCCCGGCGTCAAGGTGATCAAGGCAGCTCGGTTTCTCCTCGCCGGGCCGATGTTGTGATCCTTGACTCGGGACCGCCCCTGCAGCCGCTCGCTCCCTCGCCTCTCGGGCCTTTCCCGGGGGCAGCGCGGCGGTGCGGCGTGTCGCCTGGCGTCGAGCCAGGACAGACGGCCGCTCGCCTCTGCCAGCCTACCTCCCTCCCCCGAGAGCGCAGACAAAGCTGGGACCGGGCCAGGCACTTCATTCTGTCATTTTATCGCCTGCCTCTTTTTTTTTTTTTTTTTTTTTAATCTTTCTTTCTCTGTGGCTGTTGCTTGGTCTCTTTTATCGGCAACATCAGATTTCTTGATCCACCTTAAGCTGTCTGCCCTTTATTTACTGATTTATAGGGATATTCTATCCCATTTTTTTCAGGCTGATTCACTCTTTGGGTACTCACTGATACCGAGTACCGATACCTCTCATACTTAAAATTTCATTTAACACAAGGACGGGAAAACTGTGAGCAAAGACCTTTTTTCTGATGCAATTGATGATTCGCCGATGTGTCAAACTGCCACCGTCTAGCACCGACTACTGCTTGGTGGCTGGTATCGACAGCCTTCGTGACCACCCGATACCTTAAAATAAGACCGATAACAGTACTTACCCATCCATACTTACCTTTATTTATCCAGGTAAGACGTACTCTCCCATCGACCAAAAGTAGTGCCGATTTTGGTTCAGTATAACAAAGACGTTAATAAAACTCTCATGTTGTAAATTGAGGCCCAACTGATTTGATGGGGCAACCTATTTTGACCATCCTTTTCAACATCATCTTTATTGGCCAGAGTTTTCCCGATTAATCGGTTATTGAAATTTGTTTTCTGCCAAATATTTCAAACTGGCTTTGGTCTTAAAAAAAAAAAAAAAAAAAAATGCAGCTCAGTAAATTTCTAAGATTGTCTTCAACAAATGCGTAGACATTTTACATACACACTCGTTGCAGCGTGTGCGTTCCACGTGTCCGCCATCATCTCGCAGTGTGTGGCCCCGCCCACCCGCCACATCAAAACCGCCTGTCGATCCCATAAAGGCGAGCGCATGCCATCGTGTGCATGTGTCCGAGCCACCCGCAGCGCGAGCGTCATCAACCTCATTAGTTGACCACCCACGCCCTTTTACAGTAGATAGAAAAAGTCTACACACCCCTGTCCAAATGCCTTTTTGTTTTTGTGATATTAAGAAATGAGATGAAGAAATATAATTTCAAAGCCTTTTTGCGCCTTTTTGACCTATCACGCACAACCCAAAAAAAAACAAATGAGGTTGCACAAGGTGCCCAATTATAATCAAACTCATGCTAAGTACCTCCAAGTAATGCCAAATACATATCCGCTGTTCTAGTAGGCTTTTCGTGACTTTTTTTTTTTTCCCAAGGAAACCTGAAGGTTTTGTGCTTCCACTCACAATTTAGGACTGTTCATAAATGTCTTCACCTTGACTAAGGCCCCAGTTCCATCTGAAGAAAAACCTCAAAGCAGCATGCTTTGCTGTAGGTAAAGCCCAAAAGAAGTCATTCAGTGCGATGACGATCAATTGCAAGTGCAATTATCTGGTCCTTGAAAAAGCCAAATTTTAATCAACTACTTTTCCTTGACACTAACCGAGCAGATAAGAGTGGCTTCGATTATTTGCCTTATCTTTTTCTTCGTCCCACTCTCTCTCAAGGGCATGCTGACCTGTGTGTGTGTGTGTGTGTGTGTGTGTGTGTGTGTGTGTGTGTGTGTGTGTGTGTGTGTGTGTGTGTGTGTGTGTGTGTGTGTGCGCGTGTGTGTGTGTGTATGTGTATTCATGACATGTGTGAGGAAGCTTGGCGTCAGGATGTCTAATCTGACTGGTCGCCACTTTATCTGCAGGCCGCTCCGCCAGATCAGAGAGCGGGAGTGGGGGAGTGGGCTAAGAGGGTGTCAAGATGAGGAGTGAGGAGGAGGAGGATGCCGTGATGAAGGGCGGTAGGGTCCCGGTCTCCCCCTCTCCTCTCTCCCCACACCACCTAAAAAGCGTTTGATGTTAAAGTTTGCACGTGGCCAACACGGGAGGGAACTTCAAACGCTGTGCGGAATTGGAAAGCTGCTTGCCGTTCACCTCGCTTGCCCCTCTTCTCATTTCTCACACGCACGCACACACACTTGAGGATTTCCACAGTCGCACGTGGTGCTGAACTCATCCAGCATACCCGCAGTGGCCTTACAGCCATGTTTTCTTCTGTTGCTACGGCGCCCGTGTGTGTGTGTGTGTGTGTGTGTGTGTGTGTGTGTGTGTGTGTGTGTGTGTGTGTGTGTGTGTGTGTCACGTGCATGTGTGGCAGACACCGCACAGCTGCATGTGGTTTGTGTTTGTGTGTCTGACAGCGACTCACTCCCCCACACACATGCGTGCGCGCACACACACACACACACACACACACACACACACACACACACGCACAATGCCATATTCATCGACTCGTGTGTGTAAGAGGAGCCAGATGTGCACGTTTGTGTCGGACTTTTTGTTGTTCTTTTGTAGTTGCATGCAGGCTCTTTGGGTTCCATGTGCGCATTTGTGTGCGTTTGGGCGATTTCTTCAGTGCTGATTCGGCTGCTTTTTGGACTGGAATGCGTCACACATTGCATCACTTCATGCAGGGGCTGAACAATTCCTGAAATTCAAATCGACATTGCAATGTGGTGGAATGCGATTTTGGGAGGAAAAAATGGATTTTTCCTTCATGTGCTGTACTTTGTATGCAGTTGTGGTTGTTTGAGAGTCCGCTTATTACATCGTTGTATTGAGGGGGGCGGGGGTTGAAAATGGTTCAGCCCTCGTTTCCTAGGGACAGAGTGTTGTTGGAGGCTTCTGTTTCTGATGGTTCTATGGAGGAACAGCAAGACCCCGCTGAGGTCAAAGTTCAGGGCCAGACGTGCAAGGCCCTTGCACGTGCCTCGAGCAGGTGTCCTAGCAACTGGCCCGGGAAACTCCCACACTTGTGCATCTTTGAATCTTTTCATGCGCCTCCCTAACTTGTGGCATCTCTGTTATTTACGGCCGCCGTCGACCGGCCGCGGTTCGCATCCCGGCCTTTTGTGCGCCCTCTCTTGAGCCAACATTATTCCAAAGCCGGGACACTTGTAAGGACACGGCCGCCGCCCTCATTAGGCGCCCTATAACTCATAATGATGGCATCATAAAAGCAAGTGAGCTGAGGACTTATTAGGAGCCATAAATCACAGGCCGCCCTTGCCAGCCTTTAAAAAAAAAAACGCCTGTGGTGTTTAATCCGCTTTGTCAGCAAAATCTTTTTTTTTTTTTCCCTTCTTTTTTCCCACTCTCACTGGTGTGTTCCATGTGCAGACTGTCATACTCTCCTCGCTGAGCAGAGCAAGATGTCACGACGAAGGTGGCAAACAAAGGAGAGAGCTCGAGAGTTTGGGTGGGGGGGGCATAAAGGCACAGGGAGGGAGAGAGCCAATTAAAAAAAAAAAAATCACCCCCCACCCCCAACACACACATTATTCAAGTGAGATTTGCAGCCCGACATGCAGATGTGTGAGCACTTTAAATCCAGGCTCCCATCTGGCCTAAAAATAGTTGCTAAACTCACTCACCCTTCCCTCTTATGCAGCCCCCCACTCCAGCCGGATACCCACTCCCGAGTTCACGGGGCTCCCCGCCCTGCCGTGAAATGCGAGCTGCTCCCACTGTACATTCCGCTCCGAGCCAACTCCCCCGATAAAATTTTAGGGGAGCGGGGCTCGCCGTCACTCAGCCAAACAAAGGCGTTCGCTGATGGCGTTTAAAAGCGCTGAAGAGAAGCCGCTGCCTGCTGTGTCGCCAGGATGGAGTGCCTCAAGGCTCCGTCTCGGGGCTCCTCTTTGCTCTCATTTTCCATTCACGGCGTTCTGACGCGCCCTCGGGCTGTTGTGGTTTACCTGCAGTGCATACCTAGAAAGGCATGGAAACCCCCCCACCCCCCAAAAAAAACAAGTGGGTGGTGTCACAATCACGGATGTGCACAAAGCATGTCCGCGGGGGGAAATGCAAGCCCAGCAAGATTCACAGACCTACAACAAGATTCCCTCCTCCGCTCTCGTCATTGTTCAATCAAAGGATAATTTGTGGAGGAATTCCAGACGATAAAGGATTATCTGAGGAGAATTGCGGATGATGGAATATTGCAGCATTTACCTGAAACGATTGCTCCCGTCTTCCGGCAAATGAAGCCAAGAATTGCTTAAAATAGTCCCGTTTCATTGCGTTTACTGACAAGAATTGCTCACACAACATGGCAGGGACGTCCGATTAACGTGTGTACGACGTTGTCACACATCTGTGTCAGATTGCGTTGATCTCATCCTGTCCTACTTTTCCCGCTGCGACAAAACAAGCTGGCGGCTCCACCGACGCGTGTTGTTGCGCGGCGTTACATCACGCCGCCGCGTCGACACGATGTTGTTTGTTTGCATGTGGTCTTTACGTGCCGCTCGTGAGCGTTATTGTGGCCGCAGCGTGTGATTAGCGTGTGCGCGTGCCCGCCACTCTGTGTTTGTTCCTCTTTGTCTGTGCGTTACATCACGCTTTGTATTGTTTGATTAGATTTGTAGTTGGACTAGTTTGTTTTGTTTTTGTGTGTTTCTCATGTCAACAGTGGGGCCCGACATGGATTTTTTGAGGAAGATGTTCAATTCTGATACTGCGCCGAATAAAATTCCGATAACCGATTGATCGAACGATAGTTTTTAAAAAATATATAATGAATAAAAATCACTTTTTTTGGGGGGGGTGCCTTAATGGTTACAAAAATAAAAGTATGAATGATAAACAGAACGTTTGATTGTTTTAATATATTTTAACATAGCAGATAGAAGAAAAATAATGTAATTATTTTTTTTATTTTTTTTAAAGGAGGATATTTGAAAGAAAGAAAGCCCAAAAAATGTTTTGGGATGATTTTAAAATCTCGGCTAATTCAATCGGATGGCCGATTACTTGGTCAGGGCCGAGTCAGCAGTGTAGCATTGAGAACGTGATGTGTGTGTGTGTGTGTGTGTGTGTGTGTGTGTGTGTGTGTGTGTGTGTGTGTGTGTGTGTGTGTGTGTGTAGCTCATTAAACATTAACTGCCAATTAATTTATCTTTTCAAGCGCCTGTGGCCCTTTGAGCTTCATTCGTTTGGTTGTTGGGATACATTTGACGGGCTTTTTCCCATAGCAAATTCACCAGTGGGACTCCGTTGACATGACCCAACACAATTTTAGGAATTGGTGTTTGCTTGGTTTCTTCCATCCATCCATCCATCCATCCATTTTTCGACACATCCATTTTTCGACATGCTTTATCCTCACAAGGGTCACGGGGCGGGCTGGAGTCTATCCCATCTGTCTTTGGGCAGTAGGCGGGGGGCACAGAGACGAACAACCATCCGCTCTCGGGACAATTTGGAGTGTTCAATCAGCCTGCCACGCATGTTTTTGGAATGTGGGAGGAAAGTACCTGGAGAAAACCCACGCAGGCCGGGGGGTGAACATGCAAACTCCACACAGGAAAGCCCGAGCCGAGATCGAACCCACGACCTCTGCACTGTGAGGTCTACACGCTAACCACTCGCCCACCGGGCCACCCTTCTTGGTTTCCATCCGTCAAAATGTTTCGTAAGTTCACGACTCTCACTGAAGTGGATAAACGCCTTTCATATGAATTCACAGTTCATTTGCTGTACGCCTAACCTACAAAACCAAAGCATTCATGTATTATAACTCGGATGATGATGATTGTGATACAGACTCATTCATTTCCGGTGTTTGTTAAAAATTAAAAATTAAAAAAAAATACGCGGGACCGAAAAAAAATAAATTTGCATGTTGAGTCACAATCGCAATATTGAGGAAATAAAAAATCTGTTAATTTTTCACAAGTGCTCAGCCGGCAGCCCATTAAAAAAAAACAACATAATTGTGAATGCGTTAGCTAACAAACATAACAGTGCAAAGTGGCTGATGTGGAAACTTATGTTGCGACTGAACGACGTTGTGTGCCTGGACTGAGATGACTTGCCTCGACTTGCTTGCTTTTTTTTATCCCCCCCCCATCGTGACTTGGGACTCACAAGTTACATAACACTTGAGACTTATGATTTTAGTGCCTCTTGCTTTGTCGTGCTGGAACAACACAAAAGGAGATTCTCTGTCCTGCAGTGTTCCAGTGTCCCAGTCTTTCCAATGCGACTCGGTCTTATGTAATGCCTCCCAAAAAAGGGTCCGGTGCCCGTATTCATTTGCGCCCCCCCCCTTTCTTCTGTCGCCGCTCAATTAAATATTCTCCGAAATGCTTTGTTTCCCTCGCTTGTCTGCCTCCATTATCCAATACCGGCTGGCCACTTTATCGCCAACTCTCTGGCTGCATCCCATGATTCCCGGCGATTAGGCCCATCGCCTCGTCTTTTTCAACCCCATATCAGTCCATCTGCTTTCTCTTCTCTCTCTCTCTCCGGCACAAATACTAGAAATGCTTGCGCTCACTGGCGGGGGGCCAAATGGGTGACATGATAAATCAATATCGGCAGAGAATTATGTAATCTGCCTTCCTATTTGTCTGCGGCTGCTCCAAACCCCGCCCATCGACTCGTCTTGTTTGCCTTTGACCTCTCCGCTATGTCCGCATTTAACCCGAGCGGACCTATTATTTTCCTGATGGCACATTCATGTCACAAATGAAAAATATTGAGCACAATGGTGCGAGATACGAGCGAGGGGAGGTGGCCGACAGATATTTAACCAACCGATCAACGCCTCCGCTTGTGTTTTGAGATGCGATCGTCCTCGCGGGAAATAAACTTGTATCTGGAAGCACCGCTGTCACTTTAAGCACAGTGTGCATGTGTGCGCACGTGTATTCCCTTGCAGCTGTTTTGCGCTCTTGTAGCTGTCCGCATGCGCGCAAGTTAGTGTGCTGCGGTTACAACTGGCGCATATTCAGCTGCCGTTTTTTTTTTTTTGTTGTGTTTTTTTTTTTTTTTAATGGATCGGCTCGTCTTGTCTGGAAGTTTTTGGCGGTCTCATCAGGAGCAGGTGGGGTGAGGTGGGAGCATTTGAGTCTATAGGAGTCCCCGCGTGCAGTCAGAGCACCTATATTTCCTTTTTGCCACTGCCCTGGTCAGAGAGCGCATGCAGCCACTCCGCGATGTAGTTTCCATCCCATCATCCCTCATCTCGTTCTCTCTCCCCCCCTCCTTTCTCCTGACTCTGGAATTCCATCTTCAAACTGCACGTGGCTGGCACTCGGGCAGCGTGCATGCCTGCTTGTGTGTATTTGATCGGAAACTGTGAAATACGGTGTGTGTGTGTGTGTGTGTGTGTGTGTGTGTGTGTGTGTGCGTGTGTGCGTGTGTGTGTGTGTGAGTGTGCGTTGTCTTTTGTGTGTGTGTGTGTGTGTGAGACATGCCAACAAGTGTGGAACTCAAGATGCTTTTTGTAGCTGACTTTAATGTGATGAAAGTAGAGTCCAGATCGATGAATCGATGACATCATTAACTTTTTTTTTTTTTTTTTGCACCATAGACGGGTTTCAGTTATGGGGTACTGCTGGTATGAATCTTTTAAGACTCGGAATAGTCACAGCTAACGAGGCTAACTGCTATTCTCTTCCACCACTGGTTTGTTTTCATGCTCCTGGCGTACTAGTCGACTCATCGGATCAACGCCACGTGTGTACTGCTTTTTGCCGCTATAGTCTGTCCATACAGTCATCACTGTTCCCCATTCAGGATTACTATTCTACATTTCAATGTCAAGCTTTAAATGTCGCTTTTGAATAGTGAAGATGACTTGGTGGACTCGTCGACTAATCGGCTCGACCCCTTGTGTTAACTGCTTGTTTCTGCTGTACATTGTCAACAGATGAATTGCGGCTCACCATTCGGCATTACCGTTCGACGTTCTGTTCCATCACAGATGTTAAGCGTGACAAAAAAAAAAATTAAGGATACAAATATTAACTACTTTTAAAAACCTGTTATAGGGCGTATGATCAAATCCTGTTCACTGTGCTTTATATTGCACATAGTACTGCTAGCTTTTAGCATTACGCCCCTTTCGAACAACATTAGCACCTTTTATTGTTGTATTGTTATTTTACGATTATAATTATGCAAGACATACATACCTGCTTCCCGGCCTGATCGTAACCCGTGCCGGTTTGCGCATGCACGCACTAAGCGTGCACATGAGGCGTGGAGGTAGTGTGTGCTCTCCAATCCCATCTGCTTGACACAAGTGGGGGGACAGGGGGTGTAGTGGTGGTGGGAGGGAGGGAGGGAGTAGACGAATAAGAAGGAGGCCAGATCAGGCTGAGGGAGGTTGCTGGAGGGGTGGGGGTGCGCTGGTGTGTTTCTGTATATGTGTGCACGCATGCATGTGTGCGTGCAGTTTAGAAAAAGGCAGTGAGTGAAAGAAAAAAAAAAACCTGGGGGTTGGGCTCCAAGCTTGTGCATGTGTGTGCGTGTGTTTGTGCGCGTGTGCGTGAGCTCCCTCTGTTCCTTTCCTTTCTTTGTTTGACTACTGAGTGGGAGAAAAAAAAACAAACGAGACACAATATTGGGACAGGGTGAGGAGGAGAAAACACATGAGAGGGGAACCATTTCCAGGACCAGTGTCACGCTTTTTTGGGGGTCTTTTTTTTTTTTTTTTTTTTTTTAAACAGAAGACAACAAGGACTCCTGTGAGCGAATAAGGACACGATTATTTGAACAACTACTAGATGCTTTTGACTACAGTGTCATTTCTGTGAGTGCTTTAGTGCCTTGGCTGGACTGTATTTGTGTGTGTGTGTGTGTGTGTGTGTGTGTGTGTGTGTGTGTATGTGTGTGTGTGTGTGTGTGTGTGTGTGTGTATATGAGAGAGAGAGAGAGAGAGAGAGAGAGCTAAGGCAGTGGGGGGAGGCAGCCTGAGCAATTTAAAGGGAAAACACACAGCACACAAAGCTGGGAGAGCAGGGAGGCAAGCCGGCAGCAGGAACGCCGCCGTAGAGCTGCTGGAAATCTGCTGAGCTGGCTGCCACTTGAGCCGACGGAACCCTTTTGGATTTTTTTTTTTTTTCTTTTGGACCTTGTCGCTCCCCCTCCCCGTCGTCTCCCATGGTAAGACGAGCTCTCGTCTCCTCGCCGGCCGGTCAGCCGGCCGGCCCTCAGACAAAAGCCGAGGGGGAAAGTTGTGAAGCAGATGGGAGAGGAGCTAAGCTAGCAGGCTAGCTGGCAGGAAGGAATGCCGCACAAAGGGAGCTTGTGTGCTCCAGCTGGGTTTGTGTGTGTGCCTCTTTGTGGATGGAATGTTTATGTCACGGGGCATCCCAAACTTTTGCATGTGAAGGGAGCCAGAAAGCATTGCGGAGCACTCTCCAAATTGTCTTGAAAGCAGGAATTGGAACAAAGGAGAAGACATTTAAATCTCCCCCCGCTCAGTCCTCACAACGCATATTTTCTTTCTTTTCTTTCTTGCACATTCACTCAGCCCCCAAGCCCTCCTGCTCTTTTTATTTCTGAGACCTGGTGACATCTTCCCTCTAATCTGAATTGATGAGGAAGTACAGGGTGTTGTGGCCTTTAAGCATGTTCTGATCACTCGGTCTAGTCTGTGGTCAGCATTGAGCTAAAAGTAGCCAGCGTTGTGTGCATGTGCGAGTGTCTTGTGTGAGAAACACAACACTCGTTCTGCTGTCTGCCTGGAGCTAATGAGCCGTGTGTGTGTGTGTGTGTGTGTGTGTGTGTGTGTGTGTGTGTGTGTGTGTGTGTGCGCGTGTGCGTGCATGTGTGTGTATGCGCATGTCCTTATTTAATCCTTGTCCCCGTGTTTGAAGATTCCTACAAAGGTATCACACACTGCTAACTGATACCAGGCATTTGTACACGCTTCCATTTGCTGCACCCAGCACTTGTACACGCTTCCATTTGCTGCCCCCAGCACTCATGTCCCCCCCCCCCCACCCCCTCCACTACCCGAGAGGAATCTGGTCCTTCCCCACCAGCGGAAGTGGAGCATCATCTTTTTTTTCTCCTTCTCATGCTCCATTTTTCCACTCCACACACACACACACACACACACACACACACACACACACACACACACACACACACACACTTTAAATCCCACCACCACTTCTTGTCCATCTGCCATCATCCCATAGCGGCGTGCCAGGCACGGTTCAGCCCGGGTCGCCCATCATCTGACAACACAGGATGCTAATGCTACGCTAATCTGTTTACACTACTGCTTCCCTTGCATCTATTATGTTGTTATTATGATGTGAACTGACATGTGCGCTAAATTCATTTACAATGCACGGGGATTGATTAGAATTGAGTGCGGGGACGGGATAAAAGCAAGTAAACTGATTGTTGATGATTTGGATTAATAGTTTTTAACAGTGTCTGTCATGCAGTTTTATTGTTACAGTGTTGTGGTTTTGGCACTTCGAGCTATTTGGAACGGGTTGGGTTGTGCATGAACATGACAGTTGTCCACTTCCTGCTTGCAGATGTGCAAACACAGAAGGGGGTGTATTTTTTTTTTTATATGCTGCTACTCTCCCTCCTCAGCCATGTGGGGGCTGTCCCTTCACATCTGAAGGGGGGAGATTGTGCATTCATTGGAATGGAGGCTGAGATGGCGAGAAAGAGGAGGGGGTGATTGAGTGTGCTGCCTGCAAGGAGACGAAAAAGAGAAAGGGGAGCGGGGGAAGGGGCCGGCTGATGCCTTGTGTTTAAAAACACGAGGGGTGGGGGGGCGGAGGTGGCGGGTGCAGACAGCCAGTGGAGGAGGTGAGTGGAGGCCGACTGGCGCCGTGTCTACAACTGGGCACTCGCCATGTAAATAAATGCAAGGAACCCTGGGAAAATTTTGCCGGAAGTCAAGCCGCTGAGCCAACTTCAACCGTGGACATTTTGTTCAATGGACGTAACAGTAGTGCCTTGCGAGACGAGTCGAACGATTTAAAAGTTGTTCGCCAATGGAGCTATCATTTGGACATATTTTGGGTGACATATGAGCGGTGTGAACTTCAAGCCATGAAATGCTACTGGCACTCGAAGTGTGTGTCAGGCTCAGCAGAAAACAAAGAGAATTACATGCTGTAAGGCCACACTAGCTTAATATTAACGCAAAATGGAAAGTGCCATTTACGTGCTAACAAATGGTCACAGTCGTGAAACCCTAGACAGATATCACCACAATACTCTTCGCATATATTCTTTCTCCTCTGCAAAGAATGATTCATATTATTGTGGAGCTGAGGCCGACTTCATGTGCAATATATCTGGATGTCTGCTTTATAGTGCCCCCAGGTGGACAAGGTGCACACACAACAGTAATGAGCAGAACAATATCCATTGGACTGAAGCAAAAAGTGTTTCATTTCTTTATTTAATTTTGTCATGAGTGTATGTTTTATCAAGTGCATGATGCTGCATTGATATGAGTGCTATTTTAATTAAAAAAACAACACAATACAAACATTTTTGTTGGTTTTTTGGGGGGAAGGGTGGAACGTCTTAATGGCATTGGCATTCATTTCAATGGGAAAAGACGATTTTAGTGTTTTGATCTCCGGAATGTGATCATGGGATGAATTAAACCTGTATGTCAAGGCACTGTCGTATTATCTTTGTGTTGCAGAGATAAGAACCCAGTGCAACTGTAGGTGGCATCATCTGCCTTTATCCGGCATCGCGTGTGGAAATGCGCAACAGCCGTCGGCTTGCTAAGCGAGCATATTTTTCATGACTCGCCGCCAATTCTTTATGATCCCAATTGAGCCGCGGAACATACTGTACACATGCTTGAAACAGTAGCCGTATTTTGTTCCGCTGCGAAACACCCCCAGGGCCTCGCCAGGTTGCCGAGTGCACTTTGGATTAGCGTTATGTGCTTAATTCTATTATGCGCTTGTCAAAGGGCTGAGGCAGACTTGCTTTTTGGTGCCTGGATGCTTTAATGGCGAGGGCAGGAGCTCACAAGCTAGCTGTGTGTGTAATTAGCCCAGAGGAGGGCGAGGCTAGATGGGGAGGGACAGGCGTGTGGTGCAAGGTCACGGCCACGCCGCTGGACTGAGGAAGAAAGAGAGAGGAGGCCCTTTGCTGAGCTTTGTTCTGCAGACAATATTAATCAGTTGGCTCAGTTGGACGGGAGTCAGACTTTTCCGCCCCACCCCGCCAAAAAAACACTTTTTGAATCAATCCGATGGACATTGTGCTGCTCCTCTGGCATGCGCCTTGGCCACCTGGCGGCGCTTATAGATGCACAAAGACGGGTCAATGCTCAGTAGGACGCATTAGTACTAGTTCTTCTTCATTGAGGATAAAGAATAGATGCCCGTGGGCACCGTTGTTTTGGCACTGTGTGTATGTGGTGAATACGCTCTACAGCACGATCTCATAGTCATGAAAGAAATTACTGTAATTTCCCGTTAATAACACACAATTTTTGCATTCCCTGTTTCCAGTGCGGTCACAGCAGTACAGCTAAATAAGTGCTAATTCGTCTTATAGGTTTTTTCACACACAAGGTAACTCAACGTGCTTCACAAAATTAATAGTACCAAATTTAAAAGCAGATACAAACAAAAATTGTTTCATACATTTGAAAGCAAAGTCAAGAAATACAAAAGTTGCTCACTAAAATTACGAAAAGAGCATACATTAATTTGCAAAACTTGATTTTCAAAATGCTTTGAATGACCTTAATCATGCACAGGGGGATCACTTTTAACCTGGATTTAAAAGCATTTACACTTTTGAAGCTTCATTCATTGACATAATTCACTATGACAACAAAGGATACCAAGATCGTATTACACACAAGTTCAGAGAAAAAAAAATGCTCTTGTGTTATCCAATGGGGCGCCATTTGCTATGTAAATTACGGTCGTCGTATCTCAAGGCGCCACGGTAATTCGTGATCACGCGTGTGTGGAACAGAGCAAACATTCGCTTGAGTGTGTCATGAATGAAAAGTGCGTCTTTCTTTCATGTCAACTGCAGCTCAAGTGTTCCGTAAAGCTCGGTCTTACCGGTTTTACTCGTCTGACTGGCCGCTCTGGTTTCAAACAGACACACACACACGAGAGAGCGCACATGGCATGCGTGACCCCGACCCTGACTTCAATCAATGCAGCTGATCAGCTTACGCTAATGCATTAACCTGATTGTCTCCCTTAAACCGATTGACGGCGTTTGCGTGTGACGCCATTTCGGTTACCCGCCTGCGCACTCGGACCGCTTCCTCTACCGAATGTCTCTTTCACCCAGTTCCACGGTGAACCCTGACCCCGCCGCTTGCTTTTGCGGAATCGCCGGCGATAAACGCCAAACTTGTGACGCTTAATTTCAGCGGCGGCGCCGCGCCTCTGCTTGCTGTGGATTGGTTTGAGATTTCAGCGGGGTTTTTTTTTTTTTTTTTTTTTTTTGTTTTGTTTTTTTTAAATAACGGGGAATCAGTGAGTGTGTCAGGAGGCCACAGGATGCACTTTGACCTTTTATGGGTTTTATTATGTGTGTGTGTGTATATGTGTGTGTGTGTGTGTGTGTGTGTGTGTGTGTGTGTGTGTGTGTGTGTGTGTGTGTATGTGGGTGCACCCCCTCCAGACTGTTAACATGATCTGTCTCGGTGCGCGGAGCCCCTCCATCTCCTCCTTGTCTGTCTGCCTCGCCTTCATCTTCGTCTCCCTGGAGCCTTCTCTTATTTCCTCACCCTCCTCTTCTTTTTATCCCGCTTTCTCCGATCCTCTTATTTTTTTTCCTTCCGTAAGTCCTGCAGCTGTCCAAACCCTCAGTGCGTGGAGTCCACAGAACTTGTGACTGTGATCAGATGGTGTTGATTGCAGAGATCAGAGGAGTGTGTGTGTGTGTGTGTGTGTGTGTGTGTGTGTGTGTGTGTGTGTATGTCTGCGTTTTGAAAGGCGGCTACTGTAATTTCCCTGACTGTATTTGTTCGATACGGTCCACTTTTGGCAATTTTACTGCAGGCAGGACACATTTTTCATTGCAAGTCCCCATAAAGTGAAACGCGTCTTGTAATTTGACACACCGTGGGAAAGAGCGTGCCACATTTGAATGATGTAAAACAAAAAGAAAATCGCCAAACAAGGCTTCAAATTCATGAAAAATCTCTGCTCGGATGCATTGTGGGCGTGGCCAGTGACTTTCGAGCATCTTTCCTATGTTTACACATAGCGATATTTTTGAGCCTGGAAAATGTACCCTCTTCTAGCCTCCGGACAACGATACGCACTTTCAGACACCTGTCAAGTCGGACTTAAAAAAAATAATAATAATAATAATTAAAATCCCCCCGTCCCTCTTTCTCTTTGTGCGTGCACTCACTGCTGACAATGAGGCGCTCTAAAGCGGCCACACCAGCAGATTATTGAAAACATATTTTCGGGGTGTACTTGACAGAGTTTTTAAGTGTCCACAGTGAAAAGAAGGCGTACTCTACTTTTTGGCGCACTTCCTGAAGCCTTTTTGAATGTTAATTTTCCATTTCTCAAAATTACCGGCCGCAGACATTGCTGCCTATCTGTGCAAAGCCTGATTATTCTTTCAAATCGTTCCATTTTGAACAGTTACGTCATATTGCCATTTTTAATTGGAAGCCCGTCATGGCAACGTGACCTCTAAAAGCATTTCTTCGAAGCAGTCGCTGCGTCCGCAATTATTCGGAAGGCCACTCTGAGGTGAAAGCGACGGAGGAGAGAGAAGAGGGCAGGTCCCCGACATTGCACATCATAAATAAAATGTCAGCACCGCCGGCGCGTGTTAGCCAGTGTTCAGGCTAGCGTGAAATCTGCTCTCTCTCCGCTCCGCCCTCTTTCCCTCGCTCCCTCTCTGATCTTGTATGCGCTCTCGCCTCTCTCTTTGCGTGTGTGTGTGTGTGCGCGTCTGGGGTAATTGAGGTGTGTGACCTTGGTGTAGATCTGGCAGGTGTTACGGGAGGGATGGCAGACTGAGAGCTTGCCTGTATGTATGTATGTAGAATGCTGCAGGGGGAATAAATAATGTGTATGTGTGTGTGGGGGGGGCGGAGGGGGTGGTTGAAGCATATTCATTGCCTGCAAGCTTATAGTGTTATGATTGATGTCACGCTTACTTGACAATACTGCATAATTTCCGGGCCATCAAATGACGGACATTCCAAGCGCGCCGTGATACATCGCGATCTCGAAGAATGCGGTTTGGAAGTGCCCTAGAGGTGTTTGCATTGCTGTTGTAATCTGATGTAAATTTTCACGCGACAACTGTTTGGGAGAATTTTAAGTTGACATCGTGAGCGCTCACAAGACTGCAAGTCGAGATGTTGAGTAAGTTCACGACTGTAATTGAAGTGTTCATGAAATTCAATGGATATTAGCTGAAATCATTAATTGAGTAAAAGAACGGGAAAATGTCAGTACTTTTTTTCCCAGTGTTGTGAAAAATAAGCATACATTAAAACACAATCACAATTATATTATTTTCTCAATATCTTTCAGCCCTAATTAAAATAATGTCCCATAATGCTTGACAGAAATGGAGCGTTTCCATCTCTCTGCACCGCCGCACGCCATCTCTCCTCCTCCTCCTCCTCCTCCTCCCTCTCCTCTTCCTCTTCCGGCCTCTTCTTCATCACAGCGGCTCCCTTGCA
>NW_017806220.1:480655-481306 GCF_001891065.2 Hippocampus comes | reverse complement strand
GGGGGGGGGGCGGGGGCTGACGTGGATTCCAGATCCAGATGTGCTCCAGTGCTCAGTCCGAGCCCAAGAACCAGGCTTTGAATGACGGACATTCCAAGCGCGCCGTGATACATCGCGATCTCGAAGAATGCGGTTTGGAAGTGCCCTAGAGGTGTTTGCATTGCTGTTGTAATCTGATGTAAATTTTCACGCGACAACTGTTTGGGAGAATTTTAAGTTGACATCGTGAGCGCTCACAAGACTGCAAGTCGAGGTGTTGAGTAAGTTCACAACTGTAATTAAAGTGTTAATTAAATTAAATGCATACGAGTTGAAATCATTGAGTAAAAGAAGGGGAAAATGTCAGTACCACTTTTTTTTCCCCCAGTGTTGTGAAAAATAAGCATACATTAAAACGCAATCACAATATTGGGGGGGATCACAATTATATTATTTTCTCAATATCTTTCAGACCTAATTAAAATAATGTCCCATAATGCTTGACAGAAATGGAGCGTTTCCATCTCTCTGCACCACCGCACGCCATCTCTCCTCCTCCTCCTCCTCCTCCTCCCTCTCCTCTTCCTCTTCCGGCCTCTTCTTCATCACAGCGGCTCCATTGCACGCCCCCCCCCCCCCCCCCCCCCCACCTTCCCCCTGCCCTCCCTCCAA
>NW_017806220.1:465110-480644 GCF_001891065.2 Hippocampus comes | reverse complement strand
TGTGTGTGTGTGTGTGTGTGTGTGTGTGTGTGTGTGTGTGTGTGTGTGTGTGTTTTGGAGGCCCCTCCAGAGAAAAAGACAAACAGGTGAAGACCAGATTGGGTTCCACCTCATTTCCTCTGCTCTGTGCAGCTGGTCAAGGACAAACACACACACGTGCACACACACACACACACACACACACACACACACACACACACACACACACACACACACACACACACACACACACAAAGTGAGCCACAAAGACATCTATTGGACACCTCGATGTCTACATGTCAAGATGCAGACGATTTCCATGGCAACTGTGACTGATTTGTGAAGGCTGTGCCATTTTGGCAGAACAAGAACATAGCATGAAATAAAATGTGGTTACTCTTCCAGAGTGCAGGTGTTTGCTTTTATCCATGAAAAAAAAAAAAAAAGGAGAGGACCATTGAGTGGGGAAAAAGTGGGCAGGGATGAGCGCATCGCATGTGGGAAAGCGAGTCAAGGCATGCCGACAGCCATCCGGACCCCGTGAGTGAGCCTCTCTCAGACGAAGAAACGTCGTCTTCAATGTGTCGTTTGTGCTCACAAAGCCTCGTCGGATGTCGTTTTCACACCTGGGAGGGAGCGCTTATGGTTTGTCACATGATTGTCATCTGCTCTGGTTCTTAGTTGTGCCTTTAGCTCTGTGTGTGTGTGTGTGTGTGTGTGTGTGTGTGTGTGTGTGTGTGTGTGTGTGTGTGCGCGCCCGAGACTGATAACACATTTTGTGATACGATTTTTGAAGACGAAAAAAGCCGTTTTTCGATTCACTTCAATGATCATCGCGCTGCTCCCTTTGGTGGGCGTCCCTTGGCCGAGTGGGGTCAGTATAATACCGACATACCGATAACATACGTTGAGACGGTCACAACTCCTCAGAAAGCTACAGTAATATTTGGCGTTCTTTCCAGAGGATAAAGAACATACGCGCATTCTTATTTTACTATGTACATGTAGGGAAAGGGCTTTTGGGATGAAAATTGTTGTTAGTGCTTTATTTGTAAATTGTGTGCTCTAAAGCTATATAAAGAACAATTTAGAAGTTGTCAGGAACACCATAATCACCATGCCTCCCCATTAAAAAAAAAAATAGTGTTGCTGTCTGTGTCACATTAGTTTTAGCAAAAAGAAATGTCTATCGGTCTTCCTACACGTCTGATGTGTGCGTGGCAAAGTCTGACTCTCCTTACATGGGCGGAGGTCAGTGTGCTGGGGCGCTAGTGTGACTTTTTGGCTGGAGGTCACAAGTAAAACCGCCTCGGCCGCATGCGGGCCTGACATGTCTGTAGCTCTGCCATGTCCGGCCTGGCGCGCGCCCTGGATGGCGGTGGTGGCAGAAAGCGACACACGTGACCTCAAATGCACCCACAAATTTAGATAAAATAGTCTTCCTTGTAGCACGTTAGGATAATAGTTCGTTTGAGTGTCGTTTGAGCCGGTGAAAATGTGAAGCGAACGCGCGCAGAAAGCTCGGAATGTAACGACTGCCTGCTGTTTTGTGCGTGAGAGAACTCGTGGCGTGTGGGTCTGAAGGAGAACTTGAAGGCAGCCACTGAATCAGCGCTGACTAACTCCGCTCTTGCCATGTGGGCTCGCGCATGCCGCCTGCTACTTGGCCGCCGTACAAAGTTCACAGAGCAGAGCGCAAATGGTCATTTTGATTGCCGCTTTTTGAGAGCGAGGCTGCAAAACATGTCGAGCTAGCCGTGACAACAGTTGTTCATGTCATGCGTGATGTGACAAGCCGCTAACGCGCTTCCCAAAGAATATCGACATCCATGCCTTCGTTGTTAGGCTTTTATTTTAAAGTGGGCCCTCGTGATTGCTACTTAAAGATCCATCCATTTTCTGATGCGCTTTATCCTCACAAGGGTGCCGAGGGGCGTGCTGGAGCCTATCCCAGCTGTCCTCGGTCAATAGGCGGGGGACACCCTGAACCGGTTGCCAGCCAATCGCAGGGCACACAGAGACGAACAACCATCCGCGCTCACACTCACACCTAGGGACAATTTTGAGTGTTCAGTCAGCCTGCCGTGCATGTTTTTGGAATGTGGAAGGAAACCAGAGTACCCGGAGAAAACCCACACAGGGGAGAATATGTAAACTCCACACAGGGAGGCCGGAGCTGGAATCGAACCCGGTACCTCTGCACTGTGAGGTCAACGTGCTAACCACTGGGCCAGCGGGCCGCACCACTAAAAGATGTTTAAAAAAAAAAAAAAGAACGAAAACCCGAATTAGTTACAATGTCAATCTATAATGATGCTAGCGGCTAGCAGCTAGCATCATGTAACTAATTTACTCAAATGTGCTGATTTTGCCTCCAAAAGTACTCCCGTGGTCCTGATGTCACGTCGTCCCATAGCCCAAAAGCTCACCTACTAATGTTTCTAGGCAAGAAGACGGATCATTTCTCATGAAGTATTATTTTCTTTTGGGGCATCAACTGGTCGACTGATTAGCACGTCCGTCTCACAGTGCGGACCCTCGCGAGGGTAAAGCGGTTCAGCTAATCAGGGCGGATGTCTATTCATCATTGTTCTTTAACCAAGCCAAAATATATTTTTCAAAATACTTGATTATTCAATAGAGTGTTTAGTCGGATATCCAAATACCAAAATACGTAATAGCTGCGCCCCTAAAATAAATAAATATGAACCCTTTCATGCACCCTGTAACCTGACAAGCTGTCCACTCTAGTAACCGCTGTGCCCGAAAGGGTTAAAATATATTTAGGCATAGGTTGTAAACGTAGCACAGTGCTTCTGATAGTGTTTAGGCCGGCAGAGAAGGCCTTGCAAGTTAACCTTTAGTCGCAAGGCTCTTGACTCGGTTTATGATCCAACGCCTTGGTCATGTGAGAAGCTCATGAACAACCGAGTGGCCTCCAGATTGTGGTCACGGCTCCAGCGCTTGCACCTCCATGACCCCCCCCCCCCCCGGTTGTTTTCTGCTTACTTGAGTTGCTTTTATGACCGCGTGTTGCCGTGGGGATAGGCGCTACGCAAATAGTCGCCCACCTGCGCACACATGTGCGCGACAGTGAGGCCAGCTGTGGCGCAGAAGGGTGAGACCTCTGAATTGGAGTTCAGAGGTCAGGGAGCCTTTGACCCTCCAGGCTACGGGATCAGTGGAGCCGAGCCAACTGTATGTGCGTCTGTATTGACAAAGCTGTCTCACACATGCACACAGAACACCCAAGGCTACGTACGGCCCACATGGGGCGCGAAAGCTTTCCGCAGTGGATATTTGAAACCAAGCGGTGCAGCAACACGTAGACAGACAATATAACAACATTCACAGGCGTATATTCTTTAGCCTCTGTGAAAAACAACAAATATAGTCATTTTCAGCAGTTGTTAAAATCCCGACTTGTGCTGTGGTGCCCGTATCATTGTTTCTATGAGAAGTGTCAAGAGGAAGGGAGGGGGGAGGAGCTGTCATTTGAGGACAACGTGTGTGCGTGTGAACGCATATCACTGGCGCCGTGTGTGCCGTGTGCAAGCGGAGGTGTGTTTAGGGGCGGGGAGGGACGTCAGGGGGCCCACCTGTTCTTGCCAAGTGGCCCGGCATTGAGTCTATGAATGAGTCACACACACGCTCACACACGCATACACTTGGCTGGCTTGAACTGTTTAACCTTTGAACCCGGTACCGCGGTGTCAGATGTCTCAGGAAAGTCGATTAAAAGAGCAGACATAAGAAGGAACGCCTGTTGTGGTGTTTCTACTGATTTTACTACTACTGCACCACCCATGCTCACGCGGTAAGGCTGCTTCCTCGTTGTTTTGGCTCTTTTGGCGCCGATGACGCCAGATGTGTTGTAATCGTGTGCAGCGGCCCACGCTGTCATCACTTGCGAAGGTCATCAGTTGTGTAATGATTGGGCGTGTGAGGAGCACTCACAATATCTCGCACACCGAGGGTTGTGTAAGCTGTCAAACGTGTGCTTGTGCGGCCTTTTGTCAAAGCGACAAATGGATTTGCAAAGGCATTTGCGCCATCCCAAAAATGGTCACACTGGAAGCCCAAATGTTGGAATCTGTGTACGGTGAACCATTTTCTAGGCCAACCCGCAATTGGGCAAAATCTGTGATAGAGAGAGACCATATTAAAAAAAAACATGTTTTTAATAGTATAGTATATAGGGCTGAAGGATTCTGGAGAATAATCTAATTGTTCTCTTTGCCACTATGATTCAAGGTCCTCTTTTCATGTGAGTTGCACGTAAACATTGAACTTGACAAGAGGTTATAAATAAATAAATAAATAATGTGCATGTGCGTGCGTGTGAATGTGTGTGTATATGTGTGTGTATTTTAAAAACTGTGACGGGAACAAGCAGGCATTCTACCCGGCAACTGTGACACAACATCATTTCATCATCCCCTTCACTTTCATTCACGAAATCGGACGAGGCAATTTCTGGCCTCAGATTGGACATTTTGTCCCCGATATCATGTTTCAGCACCAACATTTCTAAACAAAACATTTCATTTTGTCTTAATAAAAGTGTCCTAGCTTGTTGCTGGCACACAATGCGAAATGCCTTTGAGGGGCTAACGGAAATTAGCATAGCTGTCTCAGTAATTATAAACCTTCAAACAACTGCAAGACATACGGACACAGCATCGAAAAATACTCATAGGCATACAAAAATATTCTTTGTACTTTGCGGGAACAACAAATTTGACCGCATCTCCGTCCAGTAGAGCTCAATGCTGCCTGGCAGTATTATGGCACGACATTGTCTGAGACTAAAGCACAAATACTGACTTGCAGTGTATATAGTCAAAACCCATGAAAAAAAATTAAAAAAAGAACCCTTCCGTTGAATCGCAAGATAACAGGAGTTGACTGTCTTCTCATTGTCGTCATGATTATCATTATTGTGTCTGTCAGTGTCTCAGTGTACCCAAAAGGCTGACTCACGCCGTCTCTCTCACAGTCATGCGTGGTCCCACAAAGCAGCCTCCATATGAGAGGCAGAAAAGCGTCATCTGTAGCGGAGGGGGACACACACACACACACTGTCTCCTACGAGCACACAAGCTGCCGTGCAAGCTTCATTTTTTTTTTAAAGGTTTATTTGTGGAATTATACACAGCTGGTGGGGCGGGAATTTTTCTGCTAAGACTCTACATGTTTATGGGAGTCTGAGAACGGAGCCGTTGTCCTTAATTGAACACATCGCGCACACATGGCTCCCTGCTCCCTGTTTTGCACACATCAATATCGGAGCGATAAGCGTGCAGTTGTCGCTCCCTGCGCCACACACAAAGTTGGACCTCCACGACCGATCGCCGCGATTCGGCGTCCTTTGTTGCGGCTTCGTATTGTCATCCCATGTGCGGCGTGTGTGGTGCGTGCCGTGGGTGTTCCCACATCTGTCAATCATAAAGTCGTGCTCCTTTCATCATAAAGTGGCTTGGCCTGAACAATCGGTTTATTATACAAGCATACTTCGGTGTACAGTGAAACCCTTTTTATCATAGGGCGTACATTTGGTTCAAATCCTCAGTATTCTGAGACTATGTATACATTTTTAAAGTAGTTGTTAAGACATGAAATTGTTGTTTTTGTCACTCCCAGTTGAATTTAACTGTGGCGCTGACACATGATACAAAGGAGAATTAGACATTGTACATGTCAACGCTAAAATGCTCGACCAAACTCACGGGAGGAGAAACACTGGAGCGTTCTGACTGCTGCTTCTCGCTACGAAAAGTTTTCTTTTCGGTGTCAACGGATTACCAGGATCGTTGTACCGCGGCCAGAAGAAGAGCCAGGGCAGGTTTATACCTGTAAATCCTCATTTCCTGGGACATATGACTCCTTTCTCGAGTTAGCTAGCTCGCTAGCCATCACACTTCATGTCTTTGAATATCCTGTAGAGCGCTATATAAGCTTCACATATTATTATGAAATATTAGCCAAACAGCATGATTGGCTGAATCATTTCTGAACAATTTTGGATAACAAGAAAAAATACACAACAAATTCAACAAAAAATAAGAGTCAGGTTGCCTCCATTCAACATTTGCGTATTTCCATGACCCGAATCAGACACAGAGAAAAAATTAAATTTTGGAGCAAGCACATTGACTTGGATAATTGTCCGAAAAGGCTAACAATATAATATCGTGACATGAAAGTCAGCTAGCTTAATGCTAACATTATACGAAACGTCATCGCAGTTCAGCGACATTTAGCATAAATGTTATGGTCATTCTAAGACTTCAAGCCAGTGCTTCTTGACCACGCTCGGAGCAGCAATACGCTCAAACAAGTCAAATGTAGTTTTTTTATAGCCCTTAATCTCAGAAGAGTCTCAAAGGGCCCACAGTTGACAAATAATAATAACATCATGCAAATCCTTGAGAGTGGTCTGCAGCTGGAGGAATCCCCCTTCCAAACAACAGCCAACAATACTCGGGGGCAGATATTCTCACTGCTCTGCGGGAACAATGACTCGAACTGCATTTTCCTAGGCAAGGGTTCACTGTAAATACTACAATGTGCTACTTATTCATTCAGTCCCACTTGACAATGGACTCGCATGGACCCGGGTGCTACATGCACAACACTCCATTACTCCTTCCTACAAAACGTCTTCTGTTGTCAACGGGCCACTTGTTATCATGTGAGCCAACACAACTGTTGACGAACAAAAACTTGCGTACAATGTTCTCCTGACTTTTTTTTTTTTTTTGGCTTTGTCAGTCGGACCAAAAGGAGTCGTGTAAGTGAACATCATCTGAGTTATTATGATTATTAAGCCTTATGTCGTCCTCTCTGCTTCATCCTCCCGTTCTGCTTGATAATTTTGCTGCCCGTTGTACCGCTGAGCCAGGGCTCGCCAAATATAGCCACTTTTGTGTTTACAAGGTGCGACACAAACACACACAGACACACACACACTGTCAGTTTGACCGGTGTTGCTATTATTATGAGAGCAAAAATTACTACATGGAATAAAAATGTTTGTGGCCTGAGAAAGAGGCACATTTTGTGTTTCTTAGATAATCTTTGCCTGCTGTGTGAAAGGAACACTTTTTAAAAGATTATAGTGTGACTCTGGCTTGGAATCAGGAGACTTCAACGTTTAATTTTGTCATAGTGGCCCAGGATGACCTTCTTTTGAAGTCCACGCACCACCTAATTACATGATGGTGCTAATGTAGCTGTTGCATACGTGATGTTGTAACACAGGCTAATTCTGATAGCATCTAGCTCAGCACAATGGTGCCTTGAGATACGAGATATCAAACTTGAAAGTTTTCCAAGATACGAGTTGTTGTTTGGCCGATTATTTTTTCCTTGACTGCTTCAGAAAAGAGGCTTTAAGCTTTATTGCCGCTTTCGGTTGAAGTTTGCTGTCACACTTAACATAAAGCAAATAGAATCACATATTGCAAATTTAAAACAACCATATACAGTAACTTTGCCTCAGATAAGTTCGCTTAGCTGGATGCTAACATATAATGGGAAAATCCATAGATGGGCTAAGAAAGAGCATCTACAGTATGTGGTGGTGTTCTAAGATTTAAGCAAAGCATATTTGAACACAAACACATAGACAGACAACATAACACTATTTAGTGAGAGATATTCTTTATCCTTCACAATCATTCACAAACATTATGTCAGCTAGTTGTAAAACTCTTTTTCGTTTGTCTGCATGACTATATTATACGGTCACCTATTGGCCTGGCCAAGTCGCACACACCAGAAGGAGCCGCTACAAATCATCATGCTTAAAATGTTTAATTCTTAATTTTTTTAAATTTCATTATTTTTTTACTAAGCATTTATAAAGTACAGTCTTGTAGAGTCCTATTTTACTGATTAAAAACACATGACAAATATTTTTGTTCATTTTTGGGGGAAGCTGGAATGGATTAATGGCTTTACTATTCATTTCAATGGGTGATGATGATTTGAAACACTAAATCCAAATACTAAAAGAAGTTCATGACTTGTAATTTTTACTGGTTATGAGTGAGGTTACCTTTAATACTTTAATACAAGGTGACGTTAGTATACATACGCTTAGGTGTTTTTTTTTTTTTATTGTTTGAAGAAATCTTGCTGAGTCGAATTTATCTGCTGTTCATTTCCTCTGAAATGAAATATGTTCCTCATTTCATCCCTTGTTTTTTTTTTAAGTTTTGCAGTGCGCCTTTAGGGGGAATCACTGAGCAACAATTTTCGTATTCCCTGTTATTTCTTCACGGAGCATGGTGACACCTTTAATGACAGGCAGCAGCAGCGCAGTCCGCTCATCACCGTGTGTGCTGTGATTATGTGTTCAAGTGTGGAGAGTAGGTCGGGTGGGAGGAGGGGGGAGGCGGTTCTGGTTCCGCGAGTCGTGAGGCGGCCTGACTATGTGCCAGTGTGCTCTGTCAGGGAATTCCGGGGCCGTGGGCTGACGTCACCGTGCGAGTGTGAGTGAGCGTGGCTGGCTCTGTCCCTTTAAAAAGTGAGCCGAGCGCAACCCGATAGCTGCGTGGCTCTTGCGCGTGTGTGCCTGTGTGTGTATGTGTGTGTAAAAAGCTACGCCGAGACGAGCTGGACGAGGAGCATAACAGGCGGAATACGAGGCACCGTTCTCGGCCACCTTTTCGGATTTCTTCCGGGGGAACGCAGGGAGATCGTTTAGTGGATTATAAAGCGACTTTTCTCCGAGGATTTTTTTTTGTGTGTGCGTGTGTGCTAAATTGTGGACGTAAACGCACACAAGGAACGCGGATACACATTTCGACTTGGGAGATTTTCGGCATTTTTGTGTTTCCCCTGGAGTACCCGGTGAGTGC
Organism: Hippocampus comes; assembly: GCF_001891065.2. NCBI lineage: Eukaryota > Metazoa > Chordata > Actinopteri > Syngnathiformes > Syngnathidae > Hippocampus > Hippocampus comes. The sequence continues at coordinate 471,798 of NW_017806220.1, read as the reverse complement.
GTGGGCGTTTCAAACTTCTCTCACAATTATGTCATAAGTGGTGCTTAGAAGTTTTTTTTTTTTGGTAACGAGACTTACTGGAAGTCTTTTGTTTGTGAATGCGTTGTTGTGGACGGACAAATAATCGAAGAAGTGGCGTGGGTGGGGGGGGGAATTTCGGTCTGTGATTTTTTTTTCCTGCAGGTGACCTCAGTCGGACGCTCTGACTTATTAGTTTCGATTTACAATCATTTCGCAAATGTGGGGGAGATTTATTCCTGTCATTTGCTCGTGATCGGTCTGGTTGAGAAGTTTCATTCATTAGTAATAAGAGCTGTTTGCTGGAAACGGGAAGCAAGACGGGGAGTTTTGAAAAAGAAAATGCCTGTGTAAGGAGATCTCACGCTATTGTGCTTGAGTAGGAGTGGGGGGTGGGCCGGCGGCCGTATGAACTGAAGTGAATGGCGAGCTGCTCCCACACACACCCCCCCCACCAAGTCATTCCTGACGCACACAAAGAGACGGATTGAAAGGAAGTGATTTGCATCACCTCTCTGTTTGGCGGGGGAGGGGCACTGTAGCAGCCCCCCCCCCCCGGTTGAGTCGGGATACCACCGCGAGGACTTTAATCCGAGAGGAGGGGGGCGGTTTTGTTACGTCATCAGACATGCTGACTGCCGCGTGCGCTTTGCGCGCATTTTTACGCAAATTACGCACAGCCAAAGCCAGACAAACGGTGCAGTAAAGAGCAAGTGGTGTTGTTTGGTCGACCCCTCTTGATGTCCGCCTCTATATTACGGGTCATAAAGTTCTACACAAGCCCGCCTGGAGTGTGTGTTGACCGAGCCCCTCCCCTTCGAAAAAGCCTTTGAACGTTCACTTCCGATCTGATCGATTGACATGGAAAAACAGCTTTCATGGTGAGGCAGCTGTAAAAAGCTAAAAGCCCCCCCACCCCCACGTTTGTCCCGCGTGTGTACTTTGAATAATGACTTCTGTTAGAAGGAGACACACACTTCGGCCGCGATAAGTCAACTCCAAAAGCAATGCATTGTGAAGAAATGTTCTTGACTGCATGCGTCCTAAGAAATGGATCAGGAGGTTCCCATAAAGTGCTTACTCGGCGGTTGCCTAGCAACGCGGTAAACAAGCCGCTGTGTATCTTGGCTTTGTGACTTTTTTTGGGCGGGGGTGGTCATGGGGGGGTGTCTGCCACCCTGTGACTGCTTTTGTTGCCTTCTCCAGACAGCAAGCGACAGTGCGGATTGGATGTCATGCTTAAATAAAGGGAAAAGGCACCTCTGTCTGTCTGTCTGTCTGTCTGTCTGTCTCCCTCCCTCACTGCTTGGGGTGTTATTTCTCAGCCTCAGAGCGAAGGCAGGTGTCGAATAACACTGCAACACAGCAACAGGTCAAGTGTTAACGCAGCTTGTCCGTCACTCAAAAGGGACGCGAAGTGGTTGTCTTGATCTCACAGTGTTGCCTTCTACCTTGCGCAGACACCTTGTCCCTCGTAGGGAGAGACAGAGGAAGCTTTTTGCTCCCCACAGGCGGCTACGTGTGGAATTCCACCATGCAATGAGACTAAGCTTGGATGCATGCTGATGTTCCCACAGACGCGCTACTTTTTACTTCCTTGGAGTACACTGGTTGCAGTGAACCCCCATTGATTGCGGTTATATGCTCCAGACCTGCCTGACATGCCTTTTTTAAAATATAGTTTTACCCAGCTGTTAAAACATACTTTCAAAAGTAGTGTTTCTTAACTATTAGTTCTCAGGAAAAAAAAAAAGAAGCCAAGCGTGCGTGCTTCAATCTGTTGTAAAACTGACACAATAAAAATGGTTGATGTCAACTGCAAAAACGTTCAACCAAACCATATCAATCCAAAAAAGTTTACATGCAAAGAGCATGCCATAAATAAAAGAAATAAAAATACAGTAACAATACATGTAAATAAAGATAAAAACATGAATTTCATAAATTGGAAAAAAATATGACCAAAAAAACCCCAAAACAAAACGTAAAATCAGCATCTCAAACCCAAATTGGTTTTAAGTGAGGGTTTAGAAACAGGAAATGTCTCAGCCTGGAGAGTTTTGGGGCAGCAATTAACAGTACGGTCCCCATTTCATTTTGTCGTCGCTTGATGCTAACATCTCATGCGAAAGACCATAGACGGGCTAACGGAAATGGGCAAATATTTCACTGTGATTTTAAATCTTTAAATAACTGCTAGCATACGTTTGTGAAGTAGGAGCACATACAGAGAATACACTTTTTTTTTAGATTATAGCGCCAACTACTGGAAAAAAGAATTTACTCAATTCCAGATTTTATTCTGCTTTCGGTATCGGTGGCTGCAATCCGATACCTCTTATCTTCACTCACCCGTCCTTAATACAGATAAAACAACTATGACTGCAGTCTAGTCGGGGACCTTCTCTGCCCTTTCATTTCTCTCAATTATCTCTTCCAGTAGAGCGCTGGCAAATGATGAAATGCGTAGCAGTAGTACATGTGTGAAGTCCATGTTTGTTTTTCCTCGGGCAGGCTTCCCTATAATTATCAACTGCATTGAGACTTTATGGGCCAGTTGGGAAAATGACACAGCGCCGTTTTGTATGCGAGTCTCAGCAGCGACGTGAAATAAGGCAAGATTGCACTCAGGATTGAAGAGCGGGAAAGTCCTTCCCTTTTCATGTGGGCGCTCATGTGGATAAGAGGCAGTCATTTCATTCCAAATAGTCCCGGAAGACCAACGCAAACAGGCCCGAGATGATCTCCGGACTTTTCCGCAACAAAGTCAACACACGCTGGGTGGGTGTGATGACACCGCTCCCTCTCTGTGGCCAATAACGCGTCTTGTTTTGTCAAGAGGCGCGTGTGAGGGCGGCGTGGAGGGCGGGGCTTGTTCCTGTCATCACACGAGTCACAAAAAGTAAAAAGTGGAGGGGAATTTTGATGATGAAGATGACGTCGATGAGCCATTGTAGAAATGGAGAGTGAGTCGCCTACGCCCGCTCTTTGTGTGTCAGCATTCCGGACCCGCAGTTGAGTCACCTTCTTCTGTCTGCCACGTCTTGGTTGAGACAACGGACAGAAATGTTGAGTAATTACCGATGTCACACCTTCACCACAATCTTACCAGAGTAGGGAGGCTTTTTTTTTTTCTTTGAGGGTGGGGGGGGGGCGGGGTTTGGAATGATATCACAGTGTTGTTGTTCTTCAACGAGGCTTTTGTGAGTCACGTCACACTCAAGGCCAGTCCGCCACCAAAGTCTGAAGCGCCTTTCTGTGCGCGTGTGTTTCAACCGAAGCTCATGTGACGCGACCTCGGTCGTCCTTAAGGCGCACATGCGGTGCGTGTCCAACAGGAAGCCGCAGTCGTCGATGCCTCCACCCCATTCGTCGGGCAGGGAGGCCCTACTTCCTCTGACTGTGACGACAGCTTCCTCTTCCCCTCAAAGCGCACTTCTTCTTCCCTGTAAACGACAAAACACATGCAGCAGACAAGACACTGGCTGCGCACTTCATTGGGTACACCTGCGCAATCGACTCGAAGCGCTACTCTAAGCCTCTCGCTAAAACGATTTTGAAAAGTAAACGAGTTGTGCCCCCCTCCCCTCAATATTGCGATTGCGATCATTTCTCAAGGTCCTCTTCTTGTGTATTTTTTAATAAACAAAATTAATAAATTGAGGTAATAGCCACTTTCACTATTGACCTTGGCTGTCTCCAAGGTTATATTTAAGCGTTTATAAGCAGCCCTAAAAGAAAGCGGTCTTCTGATTTTGTTTTCGCAAATTCCCTCCTTTCTGGGACCTTTTCATCGTACTGTTTGGTTCAAAGAGACTCACCAGAAGAAAGAGACAGAGGGGCTGCTTTCATCTGCTTTGTTTTGACTGCCTGTCAAGGTTGAAGGCTGATGTGGAACTGGCCGCAGAACTGGTCAACATCACAGAGCTAAACCGCCGATGAGATCCGCGTTTGTCGTAACGTCCGGTAGCTTAATGCTAACACATGATTGGAAACATATACGGGCTAATGTATCGCATCGGCGTCACTATGGTATAACCTTTTAAGCAGTGGGATACTGGAACACAAACATGGCGCAACACATGCAGTCCGACAACAGCAATTCTCACAGGCACCTTTTCTTTATCCTCTGCGAAGAACGACTAATAATACAGCATCTTAACGGGAAATGCTACACATGAGTACACTATGCTATCTGGATATGAGTGCCATTTTTCTTCTTGATCTCAACTCCGGTGTCAAGACACCACTGGAGTTGCGTAACTATGACGACGAGCGTGGTGGTGGGGGCATTTCACCAGCCGGGTTTGTGTTATTTTGTGGCCTTTGAGTCGAAACCGCCACCCACCTGTCTGTTAGCATCCTGTTTGTTACGCACGCACACGCACACTCGCTTGCTTGTGCACTACTTTGGAAACACGACATCACGGCTCTTGAGAAATTCCACCTGCCTAAAGCCACGTTCCAGAACAATTTAGGGGATATGCCCTGTTCCTGCTCTGCAAACTGAGTCATCTCACACACACACACACACACACACACACACACACACTACTCGGGTGTGCTTAGTTGTTGTCGTTAGCATCACTTTGCTCGCCGATCTGCGCCGCTGCCTGCCGTCTGTTTTTGCCCGTGTCACATTTCTGCGCATTGAGTGGACAAAGTGTTAATTACAACGACTGATGTCCCCGTCATCTCCTCGACAGCAACGTCTTTGTGCTGCGTGTGTCTTCCAGTGTCCAAGAGGCCCCCGAGAGATGACCGGCGGCCGAAGCTGAGTCGCAACACGGCCGTCAGTCGATAACCTGGTGCTGCTCTGGAGGTAAACAAGTGCGCGCGCGTGCCTGAACTTGACAGTTAAAAAGTCGGCAGCCTATCTGGTCTCACCAAGCATCCCCGCGTGGCTGCGAGGGGGGCAAGCGGGCGGCGCAGATAAGCTCGGGCGGCGTCGGTCCCGGCGAACTGAAAGTGCAGGGCGACTGAAATAGCCGCGGCTTTAAATAGAGATGCAGAGTGTGTGGGTGCATGAGAGAATGACTTGAGTATGAGCGGAGCTAATTTGGGAGCACTGGAGGATGAGAGCGCCCATGCAGATTGAGGAAAAAAGGAATTTTTTGTACATGCGATGTTTCTTAGGGCTGATAGATTTTGAAAAATAACCTAAGTGCCCCCCGCCCCGTCTCAATATTGTGATTTAATATACGATTGGCTGGCAACCAGTTTAGCGTGTTCCCCGCTTTTTGCCTGAAGACAAAATGCCCGTGACCCTCGTGAGGAGAAGCGGCTCAGATAATGGATGGATCGATAACCGCTTTGATATGCAGCTATTTTTTTAAGGTTGTCTTTCTATGTTTTTTTTTTTTTTCAACAAACAATAAGTTACAATAATGATATTTCATTGGCATTAGGATGCATAAAAATATGAGACTCTCGCCCTTAATGGCATGAAGTGCTTTGGAAGCCTCTTTGTATATTGTTGACACCTTCCATCTTTGATGTCATCTGCTGTTCCAAGAGCAGCAGGGAGGCGAGCGAGTCGTCCGTCTGTGTGCCCCCCCCCCGCCCCACCCTTGCGTGCCCATATTTCGTGGGCCAACTGTGAAGATGTGTGGGTGTCTTCTCTGTTCCGACACTTCACTCCTTCCACCTCCAGCATTTCTCCTTAATCTATCCTTCCGTCCTGTTCAGGCCGTCTGTCACTGCGCACCCCGCCTAACCCCCCCTCCCCCTCCTCCATCACGCTGCTGTAATGAGATTAAACCCCCGTGTATCCACCAGGCACGCAATTTATGCAGACAGTCGCCCACTTCTCACACTTGGCAACACTTCCATCGTTGTAGACCCTTACAGACACACTTGGCACAGCAAGTCTTTTTTTTCTTTTATCATCACAAGGCCTTTGAAAGGATTACAGTAACCAGGGTATGTCCTCGTAAGTGACCCTCCCCTCCCTTCCACAAAATAACCATCTGGGCCCTGATAATAATCCTCGAACTGTTGTGCTAATGCCCCCAACTGGCCGTCTGAGGCAGTGCAGCCGCAACTCACCCAAAGGCTACTTGAATTCATATTGACGCAAAGTTACCGGGAACAAGAATCACCTGACTTTGGACGTGAAAAAATAAATTAAATGCACTCTCCTGTCTCTCCTGTCACAGCTGAATACAGAGGAACGGGACAGTCGAGATATTTCAAGCACTGGAGATCCTCGAACTGTTGTGCTAATGCCCCCAACTGGCCGTCTGAGGCAGTGCAGCCGCAACTCACCCAAAGGCTACTTGAATTCATATTGACGCAAAGTTACCGGGAACAAGAATCACCTGACTTTGGACGTGAAAAAATAAATTAAATGCACTCTCCTGTCTCTCCTGTCACAGCTGAATACAGAGGAACGGGACAGTCGAGATATTTCAAGCACTGGAGTGAGGCCCTCTCTGTGCTGCAGTGGAGGGCTTCACAGACACGGCTAGTCTGGTGAGTATTTTATTTTTCTCTCTATCTATCTATCTATCTATCTATCTATCTATCTATCTATCTATCTATCTATCTATCTATCTATCTATCTATCTATCTATCTGTCTATCTACACACACACACACACACACACACACACACACACACACACACACTGGGAATTGCTGGCAACCAGTTGAGGGTGCGCCCCGCCTCG
>NW_017806220.1:447731-449322 GCF_001891065.2 Hippocampus comes | reverse complement strand
TCCCCCTGTTGCCCCCCCCCCCCGCCCCACCCTTGCGTGCCCATATTTCGTGGGCCAACTGTGAAGATGTGTGGGTGTCTTCTCTGTTCCGACACTTCACTCCTTCCACCTCCAGCATTTCTCCTTAATCTATCCTTCCGTCCTGTTCAGGCCGTCTGTCACTGCGCACCCCGCCTAACCCCCCCTCCCCCTCCTCCATCACGCTGCTGTAATGAGATTAAACCCCCGTGTATCCACCAGGCACGCAATTTATGCAGACAGTCGCCCACTTCTCACACTTGGCAACACTTCCATCGTTGTAGACCCTTACAGACACACTTGGCACAGCAAGTCTTTTTTTTCTTTTATCATCACAAGGCCTTTGAAAGGATTACAGTAACCAGGGTATGTCCTCGTAAGTGACCCTCCCCTCCCTTCCACAAAATAACCATCTGGGCCCTGATAATAATCCTCGAACTGTTGTGCTAATGCCCCCAACTGGCCGTCTGAGGCAGTGCAGCCGCAACTCACCCAAAGGCTACTTGAATTCATATTGACGCAAAGTTACCGGGAACAAGAATCACCTGACTTTGGACGTGAAAAAATAAATTAAATGCACTCTCCTGTCTCTCCTGTCACAGCTGAATACAGAGGAACGGGACAGTCGAGATATTTCAAGCACTGGAGTGAGGCCCTCTCTGTGCTGCAGTGGAGGGCTTCACGGACACGGCTAGTCTGGTGAGTATTTTATTTTTCTCTCTCTCTCTCCATCTATCTATCTATCTGTCTATCTACACACACACACACACACACACACACACTGGGAATTGCTGGCAACCAGTTGAGGGTGCGCCCCGCCTACTGCCCGAAGATGCCCGGGATAGGCTCCAGCACGCCCGCGACCCTTGTGAGGATAAACGGATTAGAAAAAGGATGGACGGATGTTTCCACATCGAGATGTCTTTTGTTGCGTGTGTTGCCATGGAATCAAACAGAGCTTTGTAGTGAGTCTCGGTTCCTGTCCGCAGGCTGGATGCATCACGCAGTTGAGCAGTTTGTCGGGCGTGGCACACGGGATTCCTTCTCTCTGGATGGACTCAACCGGGGACCCTGGGCTCCCGTGGGCGGCCGCGCCTGGCAGCCACCTGGCAGGTGCGTTGCCGTGCCAACGCAAACTCAAACAGATTCTCTAATCACGCATACACACACGAAACAATGTTCACTTCAAATTGGAACGCAATGGTTTTATTTCAGACCTGATGTACATTAGTGTTTTATTTATTTATTTATTTATTTATTTGGGTGGTGGGGAAGCTGTGTGGTGCAAACATGTCATTTGATGTCTTGTTTTGTCCTTCAGGTGTTTGCCTGGAATGAGCCAACACCAGCTCCTTCCCCATCTACCTCCAAGTCCAATTCATGGACTCAATCAACCCAATAAATTCTTTAACAATGGGTGAGTGCACGTCAAAGTCAAAAATGGACGTGACACTGCAACTTTAGTTGACTGCTTTTTTTTTTTTTTTCTGTCCTTTTCCAGGCCCATACGAGGAGGGGAGAAGCTGGATCTCCCACAGCCAATGTTGCCGAGTCTGCCGAGGGAGCAGCAGAG
>NW_017806220.1:394322-447455 GCF_001891065.2 Hippocampus comes | reverse complement strand
GTCAAAGGCAAAAATGGACGTGACCTGCAACTTTAGTTGACTGCTTTTTTTTTTTTTTTCTGTCCTTTTCCAGGCCCATACGAGGAGGGGAGAAGCTGGATCTCCCACAGCCAATGTTGCCGAGTCTGCCGAGGGAGCAGCTGAGGCCGCTTCCTCATCATCCTCTTCATCATCTTCATCCTCCCCCTCCTCACCGGGCATGGGAGCAACTCAGCCAGCTGTACGAATCCCACCATCCTCCCCAAGGACATCCAGGCGTGACTCTCCCCGAGCACTCGCTCCGCCTCCATAATGGCGGCTACGCGGGCAGCGGCGGGGCCCCCCCTCCCCCGCATCTCCCTGCCAGTAGGCCGAACCAACCGCTAAAGGTGAGTTGATTTGCTCGTGTTGAAGTCAGACACGAGTTTTTGCACCTGTTGTTGAATGTTTTTTTTCTCCTTCTGCTGTCTGTTAAGTTTGGGGGTCCTCAGGAGCATCATGCCCCCCGGGGGCCACCACTGCTGGGAGACGACATGTGGGCTCAGGTGAATCAGGTGAGCGCTCTGTGATTGGCTGGGATCGCGTTTCAGCGCCCGCGCACGCGACGGCAATCGCAATCGTCACTCGTGCGGCGACACACACTCTCTCTCACTGCGACTCGAAATGCCCTCTTAGCAGCAGAGGGGACACATTGGCAAGATGCCCGGTAGTCAGCTGAAGAGACCGCGCCCTCAGCTCGGTGAACACTCTGTCATCCAGCACACTCCGTCGCTTTCTGTGCACGCGCCCACCCGCTCGTCCACAGAGGATTGGCCCAGCCCAAACAAGAGGAAAAAGAGTTCCGATCAGGTAACGCAAAAGAGCTTTTCCTTTTTGGAATGCTTTCCAAAGTCTTTGCTCTTTTACTCACCTTATCATCATTTTACCCGTGCAGGTCTCGCACCCTGGCCAGCAGCGCTTTCCTGGACCGGGCCAGGCTTTGATATCTCAGCCCCACCACCCCAAGCCAGCCTTCTGGAACCCCCTTCAGAAGGACAGCAGTAGCTGGCAGCCTCAGAGTTGTGATCGCAAGAACCCGTCACCACCGGAGTTCCAAGGCCGAACCGTGAGATTTTTTGCGATTATTGCTGCTCTCGTTGATCCGAACATCACACCAAACGTTGATCTTGCATTTTTCTTTCACCTTTCAGGAGGCCCACAAACAAGCACTAGGCAGCTACCCCCAAAAGACACCACCGGCCACGCCCTCTCCCTCCACCGCGTCGCCTCCCCTGAACTCGCCTGCGAGCTACAACCCAGGTGGCGGCGCGCCTCCTCTGCAGCGAGACTGCTTTCAACCTCAGGCTGTCAACCAGCAGTCCCCCCACTCTTCCTATCGCGGCCCCCTTTCCAAACTGGGGCCAGCTCCTCCCTGCCAGGCCATGGAGCCCCACAGCCATAGAGGCCCTCTCATTGCGGCGCCAGCCCCCGCCAGAGGGGACAGAGATCAGCATCGGCACGTCCAGTCTTCACCAGCAAAACCCCCAGCCAGCAGCAGCAGCAGCAGCAGCAGCAGTGTGCCTTACAGCCACTTTCAGCCTCACCCAGGACTAGGGCAGCGTGGCCCCCCTGCGCCTCCACCACCTCCGACCAGTGTCACCTCAGTACCTCAGCAGAGTGGGCCCTATGACGTGTGGAGGTACCAGACTAGGCCCAGCAACCACCCCCTGGTGAGTTGTAGACTTGAGTAACACCGGAAGGTTGGCTTGAGCTATACGGCGAAAAAGTTAATTTGACTTGTTCTGGGAGGAGTAAATTCAAATAGTTGAATTTAGCATGACTCTGCTTATTGGCGACGGGAGGAACAAACATTTTTGACTCATGTAAACATTTTTGAAATTCCAGAAACAAAAATCTTCAGAACGTATCGTCTCTCCAGCACTGCAATTTAGGAGTCACAAGAAGGAGTCATGCAACGTCACTTATGCGTCACTTCTTTTCAACTCTGCATTTGCATGCGTCGGGGTCAATTCGGTGCACTCGGAACGTCATTGTTTGGCTTCCCATCCCATCACTTCAAACTTGCGATACTTTCCCAAATATTTCATGGTGAAAATCATCAGCGCTGCGAAAAGCGTCAAACCTTCTTTTCAATTGTTCGAGGGGTGAACGTGCGATTTCATAAACCAGAGCCCAAGTGTTTACATGTGATGATTGCTGATAATAATGTTCATGTCGTGCCTCAGGATTCCGGCTTCTCCAGACCTCCAGAACTGATACCTCATCACCAGCAGAGCCACAATCAGGGTCCAGACAGTCAGCATCAACCCCACATCAGCCCGCCCCCCGTCATCTCTACTCGCACCCCTGTCATCACCCCGAACCGTTCCTCCTGCTCCGTCAGTGGCTATGGCAACCGCCATGGCTCAGATGGCGGTTGCCAGGTGAACGGCACCAATAGGAACCAGCGGAGTGAGCCGGCGCCCCAAAGCTCCACCGGAGGTCCCCACAGATGCCCCCCCGGCCCTCAGCCGAATGCCAGCCAGTCTCGCCACGAGGTACGAGGAAGACCTCAAGAAAACGGACCCCTCAAGGCCGACAAGGCGAAGACCTCCTTCTATCCTCAGGCTCAAGTGGCGCAGGTTCCCGCGTGTTCTACGTCGTCGTCTTTGTTCTCCTCAGGGCTCCCCAGGACGGGGGACAGCGTCATTATGAGCAGAGTGTCAAAGCCCGCTCCCAGTTCTCCTCCCGTGTACTTCCAATCTTCCAGCCACCGGCAGGTGCCGACGCAGGCGTACTGTCAGCGGCAGATTCACCCAGTTCCCGCTTCGGCCCCTCAGTCCATCGTGGAGGCGCTGGACAAGCTCGATGCGGAGCTCGAGGGCCACATGCAAGCCGAGGAGAGGAGGAGGAAGGACAGAGAGGACGAAGAGCGGCGCAAGAGAGAGTCGGAGATGAAGCAAAAGCACGAGGAGGAGAGGAAGAGGAGGGAGGAGCAAAAGAGGGAGGAGGAGAGGAAGAAGAGAGAGATGGAGCAAAGGGAGGAGGAGGAGCGTCGGCGGAGGAGAGAGTGGGAGATGCAGGAGCAAGAGAGGAAGAGGAGGGAAGTGGAGATGCGGCAGGAGGAGGAAAGGAAGAAGAGGGAATGGGAGAAGCAAGAGCGAGAGCGCAAGAGGAGAGAGTGGGAAAGGCAAGCGGAGGAGAAAAGGAGGCGAGAAGAGGAGGAGCGCCAGAGGATGCTGAGAGAAAGGAAGGAAGAGGAGGAGAAGAAGAGGAGGGAGGAGGAACGCATGCGGAAAAAGGCTCAAGAGCAGACCGCCATGGAGAGTCTGGAAAGACTTCTGTGCGGCAACGCGGCCCCAGCCGCACGGCCCTCTCCGGCACCCGCACCCCCCGCCGCTCCTGCGGCCCCCGCCTCCTTGCGGGCCTCGCCTCCCTACCCGTGGCTGAGCCGCGGCGGCGCTTCGGTCCAGGGGGCTGTCAACGGTGCCCCCCTGGAAAGGTTGCGACCGCCTCCGCTCACGCCGCAGACGGACTACGCCCGCGAGAAGCAGAGGCAGCGGGAGATGTGGGGGAGCCCCCCTCCGACACACAATACCTCAGGGATGAACCAGCAGCACCAGCCGCTCTACTCCGGCAAGCCCCCCGCCATGCAGGCTGCGCCCAAACAGTCCAAAGACTCTCCGGCCGGCTCTCTGCCCGCGCTCCGAGAGCCCCCCAAGCTCTATCAGGCGTTTCCCAGAGAGAACCCGCCGGCCCCCCCTCTGCCCGCGCCCGCCCTGCGCTCGGACAGCTCTCCCTTCGAGGAGGAGCCTTCGGAGTTGTCCACGCTGCTCCCCGACGGCCTCGCCAACATCATGGCCATGCTGGATGAATCCATCAAAAAGGAGGAGGAGATGTACAGCGAGGGTCTCCTGGAATCGTTTGCGCCCAGCGTCCCTCCCGTCAAGAATTACCTTTGCGCCCCCGACCTGCTGCCGGCGCTCAAGCATCAGGAAGACTTTGGGGCCGACCCCCACGCGAGCCCGCCCGTGCTCAGCCGCCAAGGCTCGCTGGCTTCCCCTTGCAGCCGCACTTCTTCTCTTCCCGACGAGGTGGAGGAAGAGGAAGAGGAGGAAGATTACCTTGGAAGCTTTCCCCAAAACGCGGGTGCGGGAAACAGCACCTACCGCCACAGCGACCTGGCCAAACTTTACGGTCTTCCTGAGCAGGCGAAAAGCGAGGCGGAGGAGGATGAGGAGGATGAGGATTCCGAGACCCCGTCATGTTCCCCGCCGCCTCAAAGACCCCACCTCCACCAAACGGACGTCAACAGCACGTTCAAGTCTCGGGCCACGGGCATGGAGAGCCAGAAGTACGCGTACCGAGGCGGACCTTTCGGGAGACCCCCGCCGTCGGCGCTGCTCGGCGTCAAATATTCCTCGTCGCTCTCGCTGGGACCCGATATTTGCCGGCAACAGCACGGCGGCTCGCCCACGTCTGATTCCGCCAACGCTCCTTTCAGTCCAGCGGTACCTCCCTCAAAGTCCTCCCCCCCGCCCCCTCCGCTTGAAAGCGAGAAGTTGAAAGTGGATCCCGCCGACGACAGCATCGCAGTCGGGAGGACGGTCCGAAAGGAGACGGCGCCCACTGTGACGCTTTACCACGCCATCAAGGAGGAGCAACGTTTGACGACCATCTCCGAGTCATCCCTGGCAGAGCTGACCGACGGCCGCCAGCTCGCTCTCTGCGGCGAACCGGACAAACCCGTGCGCCACGCCAAAGCCGAGGACGGGCACAAGCCGGACAGAGTGAAGGAGCACCGCGACAAGGAGCGACACAAGGACAGAGAGCGGGAGAAAGACAAGAAGAGGAAGCACGCTCACGGCCACAAGCAGGAAGACGCAAGAGAGAGGAAGAAGCACCGAGACAAGAGGGAGGAGACCATCTTCTCCTCGTCTTCTTCGTCATCTTCCGGCGGCAGCCACAGGCGGCACAAGGAGGGCAAAAGCCACAAGGACAAGAAGGACCGACGGATCCTGTGCGACCTCAACCTCCAGAGCAAGGAGGGAAAGAGCCGCGGTCATCATGACTCCGAGAAAAAGAAACGCAAGGACGCGTCCGGCGCCGCCTCCGCCGGCGAGGGCGAGCACGCGGAGTGGAGGTCGAAGAAAAGCGGCGATTCGGGCTCGTCGCTGGACTTGCTGAAGCTGAAGGCGCTGTCGGACGGGCCCCCCAAGGAGCTGAAAATCCGACTGATCAAAGTGGAGAGCGGCGACCGAGAGACCTTCATCGCCTCCGAGGTGGAGGACAAGAGGATCCCCCTGGGAGAGATCAGCATCAAGAACACGGCTGCGGAAATAATCCGATCTTGCAAGTGAGTGCGTCGCATGGGACCCGTCCGACGGGCCTTTCATGTGAACATTTCCCCAACGCTCGCTCAATAAACCGCCAATCTATTTTGTCCCAGGGGGGCCAGAGTGAAAGGGAAGTTCAGGGAGTCCTTCTTGCTGCCGGCCTTCTCTGTCAAGCCAACCATGACGTCGGAGGAGCCAATTCCGAGGGAGAAACTCAACCCTCCCACGCCCAGCATTTACGTAAGACAATGGACTAGCGACGTCACTCAAGTGGTTTACTGAATGCCATTCGGCAATTTTTGACGTCCCAGCTGTGGCTTGATCGACCTTTACGCTTTGGGTTGCGAGACAAAATTTGACATGCAAGCCAGCTTCAGCGACGCCGCCACTCGAATGAAATTGAAAACAAACAAAAAAAAAAAAAGGTGTCATGATTCATTCTTTTTCTTTTGTTTGTGCAGTTGGAGAGCAAGAGGGACGCCTTCTCTCCAGTGCTGCTGCAGTTCTGCACAGACCCAAAGAATCCCGTCACGGTCATCCGAGGACTGGCTGGATCTCTGCGGATCAGTAAGTTCGTACTCGCGCCTGGGATGTTTTTCCCTCCAACAATGACACGCGTCTAACATTCCCCCCCTGCGCCCCCTTTCCGTTTGTCAGACTTGGGCCTGTTTTCCACCAAGTCTCTGGTGGAGGCCAACGCGGAGCAGGCGGTAGAGGTGAGGACTCAGGTCCAGCAGCCGGCAGACGAGAACTGGGACCCCAGCGGGACGGGTCAGACGTGGCCTTGTGAAAGCAGCCGTTCCCACACCACCATCGCCAAGTACGCCCAGTACCAGGCGTCCAGCTTCCAGGAGAGCCTGCAGGTGAGGGCCGCAGCACTTCAGCCGCGGCCGACGCCGCGAGGAAGCTGTGAACGCAATGCGACCGTGCCGTGTGATAGGAGGAGAAAGGCAGCGATGAGGAGGAGGAGGATGAGGACGACAATGACGACGAAGAAGAAGATGACAAGAAGCCGCCCAGCAACGCGGAAACCCCAACCAAGGACAACAACGCAAAAGAAAGTGGCAGGTAAGGTCATTTATTCACGCGGTGTCTCGATAAGTTGGTTACTTAAGGAGCGCGGTCCACGTATTTATATGTCATTGTGAGAAGGTGAAGTGACAAAACCGCAGATTTGTTTGCATTCTTGTTGTAATCTGTTTACTGGTTGATGTTTACGCCACACTTGTTTGGCCGAATGGTGTGAAGTTGAAGCGAGCCCATTGAATAACTTAACAACTCTAATTGAAGAGGATAATTAAACGGTTGAATTTGAATTCATTGTTCATTTGCCTTTATTTTAGCTTGAGCGTCACCTAATGGAACAAAACATTCATGTGGTAGAAATCTGAGATTGTTTATTGTGATGCAGGCGAATGTGTGGGAAAAAAATATGTGGGAAGAGGATCTTGAAAAAAAATTTGCATATAAATCGCAATTGCAGTACAGTGGGACCTCTGCTTACAAACGTATCTTCATACGAAATGTTCAAGTTACGAAACGCCTCAACAGGAAAATATTGCCTCTTGGTTCGAAAGAAATTTCGAGATACGAAAGGTAAAAATACAGTATGGCCTGCAACTCGCAGCTCTGAGTTTCCTGAACGCAACATACTTATAGCTGCTCTGCCATTGGCTATTACCGAGCATCATCCTGCCATCCCATTGGTTAAGAGGGACTTCTTGGATTTTTACATTATGCACAACTCTCATTTATTGTACAATCATCGAAATGTAACATGTATTTGTTACATATTTTGATGCATTTTTATGAAAAACATTTATGTCTAAATTTTGGGACGGCTTGGAACGGATTAGGGCATTTACATGCAAAAGGCGTCTCTACTTACAAAATTTTCAAGTTCAGAAATTTCTTCCAGAACCAAGTAATTTCGGAAGTAGAGGCACCACTCAATTGAGTTCAAAAAACAAAAACAACACATCAGTTTGTTTTTTTTTTGCACTGCCCACCCAACACTCAATGGTGTCAATTCCCCACAGTGGCGATCAGAAGCCAGCGGGGAAGATCATTAAATTTGGCACCAATATCGACCTGTCGGACCCCAAGAGGTAAGCGCCGTTGCCGCTCAGTCTCGGCCGAGCTGCCGGAACACCTCCGCCCCAACGCCGACAGTGACGACAACAACTTTGTTGTCCTTCAGGTGGAAACCGCAACTGCAAGAGCTCCAAAAGCTGCCTGCGTTCATGCGTGTGGCATCCAGTGGGAACATGCTGAGCCACGTGGGACACACCATCCTGGGGATGAACACCGTCCAGCTCTACATGAAGGTGCCGGGGAGCCGGACGCCGGGTAAGTAAGCCCTTTGCGACCGATCCACATTTAACCCGGAAAGGCAGCGGCGCGTAACTGACCAAGTACGTCGTCGTGCTTGCCACAGGCCATC
Source organism: Hippocampus comes (assembly GCF_001891065.2). NCBI lineage: Eukaryota > Metazoa > Chordata > Actinopteri > Syngnathiformes > Syngnathidae > Hippocampus > Hippocampus comes. The sequence goes on along the minus strand of NW_017806220.1, from coordinate 439,718 downwards.
AGGAGAACAACAACTTCTGCTCGGTGAACATCAACATCGGCCCCGGAGACTGCGAGTGGTTCTCTGTGCACGAGAACTACTGGCAGGCCATCAACGACTTCTGTGAGAAGTGAGTAGCCGAGCCGGATGGCGCCCATTTGAAGAACGGATTTCCGTTCGGGTCTTGCCGGGGTTGGGATGAGAATCGAAAAAAGTCATTCCGTTGCCAGGTGTCGTTTGTGTCGTTCCAAATTTGTGTTGCTTTGTTTTCTCCACTCTTGAAACGATAATTTCTTTCGTCGTGATATTCGGATGTCTTTCTGCTTATTTTCGATTGAGTCAAGTCACATTTATTTCTTTTGCCCTTATCGACAAACAAACAATTTTCTTCTTGTGAATTAAACCGTTTTGTAAAAATTGGAACCCGCAACCTGTCAACGAGCGTGCTGCCCAAGTTTGTTTTCCCTTTTGGAGTTCATTTTTTTCCTTTCATAATATGGCACCTCATCAAATGACTCCCCACCTCGCCAATATTTCACAAAATTTCTTTATTCTCTAAACATGCTAATAACCCTTTCCCTCATAATATTGCAACCGTTTTTTTTTTTGTTAATATCATGCTTGGGCCCTCTCCGGGCATGACGAATCAACACACAATATGACCCCCCAACTGTTACATTTGCGCAACATTTGAACGTTTCGAGTTTCCCACCGATTTGCCACACCCGGATTCAGAGCGCCGAGTCATGGCGTTGATTGCGTTTGCCGCAGGCACGGGGTGGACTACCTGACGGGCTCCTGGTGGCCCGTGTTGGAGGACCTCTACAACGCCAACATCCCGGTGTACCGTTTCATCCAGAGACCGGGAGACCTGGTGTGGATCAACGCCGGGACCGTTCACTGGGTTCAGGCCGTGGGCTGGTGCAACAACATCGCCTGGAACGTGGGACCCCTGAACGGTAAGAGCGCATGGAAACGCGGAGAGAGACCTCTCGGAGACGAAGCGACGCGTGCTCAGAGCAGCCGTGTGTGCTCCCCGCAGCTTACCAGTACCAGCTGGCCCTGGAAAGGTTTGAGTGGAACGAAGTGAAGAAGGTCAAGTCCATCGTCCCCATGATTCACGTGTCGTGGAACGTGGCCCGCACGCTCAAGATCACGGACCCAGACACCTACAAGATGATCAAGTGAGAATTGCTTTCAGAGTTTGTCATTAGCTAATTTAATTTTACTGGAATGATTTGTACAATTTGGGTCAGTTGGGTTTGACAACTTGGGGGTTTTATAGTTTCATTTTTTTTTTTTTTTTTTTTTTGGAGACATGAACAGAGCAAAGTCATGTAATGTTCTGAGTAAGATGCGTTGAATAGGCACGGGGTGGACTACCTGACGGGCTCCTGGTGGCCCGTGTTGGAGGACCTCTACAACGCCAACATCCCGGTGTACCGTTTCATCCAGAGACCGGGAGACCTGGTGTGGATCAACGCCGGGACCGTTCACTGGGTTCAGGCCGTGGGCTGGTGCAACAACATCGCCTGGAACGTGGGACCCCTGAACGGTAAGAGCGCATGGAAACGCGGAGAGAGACCTCTCGGAGACGAAGCGACGCGTGCTCAGAGCAGCCGTGTGTGCTCCCCGCAGCTTACCAGTACCAGCTGGCCCTGGAAAGGTTTGAGTGGAACGAAGTGAAGAAGGTCAAGTCCATCGTCCCCATGATTCACGTGTCGTGGAACGTGGCCCGCACGCTCAAGATCACGGACCCAGACACCTACAAGATGATCAAGTGAGGATTGCTTTCAGAGTTTGTCATTAGCTAATTTAATCTCGCCTACCACCTCGGCATTTACTAGATCAATTTATACAATTTGGGTCAAGTGGGTTTGACAATTTGGGATTTTTATCGTTTTTGGAGCCATATGATATCCTGAACAGTTTTGGGTCAGGGGAGCCAAGTCATGTAATGTTCTGAGTAAGATGCGTTGAATGGCTTAATTTGAAGAAGTGTGGACGGGCTGTACATGGTGATTTATTTTTAAATTTTTCTCGCCGCGTTGCTTTGCAGGCACTGCCTGCTGCAGTCCATGAAGCGCATCCAGATCCTGCGTGACCAGCTGGTGGCTCAGGGCAAGAAGATCTCCTACCAGGGCCGAGTCAAGGACGAGCCTGCCTACTACTGCAACGAGTGTGACGTAAGTAGCCTTGATGGGATCCTTGCTCCCTCTAGAGGCCATCCCAGCAAACTACAAGCACAATAATGAATAGCAATGATGAGCTCCACCTGCTGCCGTCCTAAGTTCAGTAGCCTACACTCCATGGGTGGACGGGTGGTACAGTAGCGCCCCGCCCCCCCTCGACAACGGAGGGAGGGGGGAGGGGCTTAACGTTCCAGACCAGACATCCCATAATGGCGCCGTGTCTTTTTTCGCTGCAGCTGGAGGTGTTCAATTTGCTGTTTGTGACGAGCGAGAGCAGCAGCAGGAAGACGTACGTGGTCCACTGCGAAGACTGCGCCCGCGAGCGCACCCCCAACCTGAACAACGTGGTGGTGCTGGAGCAATACTCCATGGAGGAGCTCACCGGCACGTACGATTCCTTCAGCCTGGTACGCCGAACCCCCCGCCCGCCACGTTTTGTCGCTTGTGCTTTCTCTTACCACGACTCATCTTTCCTCTCTTCCAGGCCTCCTCCTCCTCCTCCTCCTCCTCCTCTTCCACCTCCTCTTCCTCGTCCTCCTCCTCGTCACGGTGACAGGACTCCCTTCCTGCGTGTCGCCAGCCACAACCAAAACTCCTGCGAGTCAGGACAAAAGAAAAGAAAAGAAAAAAAAAACACTTTCAACGTTGATTCTTGAAGGTAGTTGACTGGGTTTGTTGACTCCCTTTTACTGTTTACAGATCAAGACGCAGCAGTTTATGCCTCTCGGATGGTGCTTTGTGAAATGACTCGTTTTTTTTTTCTCTTTGTTGTCTTGAATACTGAATACATTTGTATATGCTGTTTGGTTTTGAAATTTAAAAAAAATAATAATTTATTGGTTTTCTTAAACTAGATTCGCCTAGATATATATACCACATTGGCCTTGTCACTTGTATTTAGAAAAGAGGAAATGGAAAAAATACTAATAAGAGAGAATATGGAGGGTTTTTTGTTTTGTTTTTTTGCGAAAGCATTAAGAATTTTGAAATGTACAATTGTTTGGAATGCTTCAAGACATACGGGTTTTCAGATTTTTTTTTTTTGTTTTTAGGGCCGGGGTTCATTTTATCTTTGCGTGTGTTTTTTTAAATTTTTTTTTTGATATATAATTGATTTGACATGGAAACGATGAATATTCAAAGTTGTTTTGTCGTCATTTGGTTGGTGCTCGCCTGCTTGTTTTGTTCCAGTATGTCTGCGTCCTCTTGGAGAGGGGAAATTGTACATTTAATTTAAAAAAAAAACATTCCCTCTATTTATTGGACAACAACATTTGCCACCCCTTTTTCTTCAAAAAAACAAAACAGGGCTTTCCCCTCATTTTCATGCTGTCCTTTGATGATAGTTTTGGTCCCCCCCCCACCTCTGATGTATATGAAAAGATCTAACGCCACATTTTCCTGTAGACTAAAGACGCACTGCTCACGTAGAATTTGTATGATTATCCTTTTTTTGGGGGGCAGGGTGGGGGGGAGGGGCTTTTAGATGGAATTTCATTGATTTTATTCTATAATCTGAGGATGACGATGGGATAGATGGTGCTAAAAATTGTCTGTTTGTTTTCATCAGAATTCTATTTTTCCTGTTGCAATATGACCATTTTCCTTCTTTGTGCTCATCTATTTATAAATGCACTGTGTAGAAAGTTCGTACACACACACACACATACACACACACACACACACACACATGCACCAAACTGAGCCAGACTTGTCTTAAAACACTTTGTGAACTTGTGTGACATTATTCTGACTATTAATAAAACCGAGACAAATTGTATACCCTGGCTGGTAATTCTCTCATAAACACGACAAAAGCAGGATGGAGTTTTTTCGTGTCGACTCGAGGAAGGACGTTGCACAAGTGGCAACGGGTCACAGGACGGGAACGGACGGGAACTTCCTGTCATTGACACGCTTTGGGGGTCATGTGATTTAAAAAAAAAAAATGCAGATGAACCAATTAACTCATGGCCATTTGATTAGGTACAACTGCAGGTTGCAACATGCAATTTGCACCATGCACCTAGCAAGGTCGCTATCCCAACACCTTGAAAATGCATCTCATCTTCGCATAGTCCGCCGGCGTGACCGCTTTAGAGTGCCTCATTGTCCGCCACAGGTGTTTGTACGCCACAGCGAGAAAAGTGAGAGCACAAGGAGTCGGGGGGGGGGGGATACAAAGCGCTGATTTGTGAGGAAGCATGCGCACCATGACTTTGGGTTGGCTGGCATTTTTAGAGTGCCTCGTTGTTTTGACATGGGAAACCCGCACATGGGATTTCATAAGCAGAGATATTTTTTCCATTCGAACATGTAGTTGAGTGTAAAAAAACAGCTGAAAGTAAAACAAACTTTTTTCATCCAAAATATAGTTTGCATTGTCTCAAAAATATGAAGCTTGTTTCTTACCATACGACTACATGATGACTTTGGACAAATACTCTTGTTGTTTTTTTTTTCCAGTATTGTCGTAATGCACCTTAGAAACCTGCAAACCAAATAGGACATCGATCGTCTCCCTTCATCGTACTTTTTCGCAAGTGTACCGCTAAACTTGAAACTATCGACCTCATGACGCCGATATCGACATTATCGATATCTGGATCGACGTCTCCCACACATTGCTGGCCTCAAGCGCCATTCAAGAGCAGAGACATTCTTCGGAGACGCTCGCACACCCATCCCCCCATGAAAACACAGGCGCGGGGTGAAAGGGGGTGCAACACATGCCCTGGATAGGAGAGGAGGAATGCATGTGCTGAGGGGAGTTGCATGGGGAAGGAGGGCTGGGTTGGGCCGGGTGGGGGGCTGATAAGCCTTGTGGGTGGGGAGAAAGTGGAGGGAGGACCGGTCCAGACAGCACTGTGGACTCAATTAGATGAGTCAAGACAAAGAACGGCTGCGGCTGAGAGAAAAACTGCAGAGGAACATCGAGCACGGCGGGAAATTCTTGAGCAAAGGATTTTTCCCCACCAAGAAACTCAGGTGAACTCCCGAGCGGGAAAAGCAGCAACAACCTGGAGGAGCAGCAAGAGGTCTATCGGGCGCCTCACACGTAGCGACAACAACAAATGTGAGTGGAGTCCACCACACGACCATGATTTACCTTTTGCATGTCGGCGTTTCCCCAAACTTATCACACCGCGGGGCATATTTTACATCAGCAAAATATCTTGATGACCAATACAGGAGCCACATTAAAAACTGGAATGCTTGCCAAACACGCTTAACCTCATCTTCGTCGATATTATTTTGAGTGTCGTTACAAAAGGCATCGTGTCTTGCTAATATAAATTACTACGTGTGTCGATATCGACAAAATGAGAAGCGGTCATTAAAATAATACATGTACACAAAATGACAACAATATCGCGCATCAATTATCAACTCACATCAGCTTTTCCTAGTCAGGACTCCCAAATATGTTGATAAGTAGGAGGTAATAATAATATTAGCTGCGATGGACAATGATCCAGAGAACACAACCGATACATATGAGCAATGAAACAGTAAAGGGCAAATCTTGGCCCTCTTCCCTCCACCGTGCAGCTAATAAGGATGTTGCTCGCATTAGAACCACTTGTAAATTATGCTAGTCTCTCTATTTTTTTTAAGAAAAACAAACAGTTGACAGAGAGATTGGAAAAGTCACTAAATATAGCGAAAAAGTTGCTAAGTTGGCAACACTTCAGATAGAAGTCTTGCTCGTACTAGCGTGCAAACGTGTGCGCTTAAAAAGCACAATTTTGAAATGAAAGCGACGCGTATTTTTTTTCACGTCTGACTTTAACTACATGGTCACTATGAGGGCCGGTCAGAGACTGCTCGTACTAGCGTGCAAACGTGTGCGCTTAAAAAGCATAACTTTGAAATGAAAGTGACGCATATTTTTTTTTACGTCTGATTTCGACTACATGTGGTCACTGTGAGGGCCGGTCAGAGACTGTGGGTGGGCCGGATTTGTCCCCCGTGCCGTACTTTGTCCAATGATAATCCAGTGAAAGAGCACTTCATTGTCTCTTTACGTAGCTAGCATAGACCGTTGAAACGAGATACATGATCTGTCGTGAATAAAAAGGTGGAGGCCCACCTTAACTAACTTTTTCGTCTTTTATTGAAGAAATAGCCCATCTGTCGTATTGGTATCTCAAAACATCCATGTGCACGAACACACTTTGAGCTTCGCTAGCTTACACAACAATGAGCTGCAGCGTGATAATCATCACACCATAGACGTCATGCTTGGCAACGAACCTACAAGTGAACCACCCCCCCCCCAAAAAAAAATCAACCGCTGACTTTTTTCCCTTATCCCCTTGTTGTTGATGTTTCTTTCTCACAGTGCACCATGAGTATAACTGGCACTCTGGAAAAGGGGGCACACCATCAGGTCCTGGACCTTTCTGAAGAGCTGCCGCCTCACCATCACCCTCACAGCAACCACCAATCACTCGCCTCCAGTCCCACGGTGGGAGGAGGAGGGGAGACACCCTCCCGCGTGGTGGTGCCCCCGCCTTACTCGGCAGCCGAGGGCGGGGCGGGCGGCGAAGCCCAGCTGGAGCTGCGGGGGTCCCTAGACTGTTGGGCCTGCTCTGTGCTGGTGACGGCTCAGAACTTGGTCATCGCTGCCGTCAACGCCTGCCTGGCGGGGCTGGTGTTTGGTAGCATCTTGACGCCGGCCATCGTCATGGTGGTCTTCGGTTTCCTCTGCCACTCCACGGTAAGTGGGAGGGTAGAGTCACCTCCAGACTATGGATTAAAGTACATGTAAAACAACAACTCCCCCCCCCAAAAAAATGTACATTTGACATGCACCGCAGAGAAAAGTGTTGTTTAGAACCAAGTCAAATTTAAATGACTTTAAAAAGTGTATAAAATTTTGGTTTCGAGCCGTGAATTTTCTGCGCCGCGACAACGAGGCACTCTACTGAGCCTATGCCAGCGTGAAGCCCCTGTCCACAGGTTGACTGTCATGTCAGACTTTTACCCTTTTTTTGTTTTACCCCATTCCTTCGCCTTCCCTCCGTGACATGCATTAACCTGCCCCCCCCCCAAAGAAAAAAATCTGGAAAACTGAAAATGTCACCTTACACAACTAGCGTGTAATTCTCGCATGTTTTCAGCGCATATCTGAATTCATTCACAGGGTCTTGAAGTATTTTTCAGAGACAGGATGTGCCCGGTCGCTGACGATGAGTGGAATTTTCTCATCACATGCATAACACAATCTCGAAAGGATTCTCAAGAACAGACCAAGAGGCCAGTAAGCATTAGTCAAGACGGGTCCAACAAGTGATCACGGTTCAGTGACTTCGAATACAATGGCCTTTAACGAGCGGACTTTTCTTCTACGTTCCTCTATCCTCTCATAATGAGACTTCATGTGACAGCAGCTTAGTGGGGGATTAATGGCGGATTGGCAAGATAGAAAAAAAGTTTGGGTAGAGGTTATCATCAGGGTACCTAGTGGTGACGTTCCCCTTGTTCCTCTCCGCCCTTGAAATACTTTTTTTTTTTCTCAGTTGGTTGAGCACCAACAAGACCAATAGCACACTCAAGCAGCGTTTCTTGACATGTAAGTTTCTTGATATGACCTCCGGACATTCCTCAGAACCCCCGCATCTGACCGCCTCGCGTGTTTTGACTCTCCCGCTGTGAGAAGCGTTGTAATCACCGATTCAGCCCCCCTGCCCCAGAGCTGATTGATGCCTCACCTCGACTCCCGGCATTCTCCTCCTCTGTCACGTCACAAGGAGATAAGGTTGACTCAGTCCTGCCGTCTCCTCTCCAACTCCCCCTTTCGTTTACCCTCACCGCCGTTGACCTTTGGCTTGAGTGAGCAAAACTTTCGGTTTTCTTCCAGTTTCTATTTTCATAGTTCACGGCCTCATGTCCCACTCGTCAGTGCTGTGACTCATGGATGCCGTCTCCACTCTGTAAGGTGCTCCCCAACGGGACTCACCCCTACTGCTCCGACCTGCTGACGGACGGGGGCTGCGTGGCTCTGCTGGTGGTGGGCTTCCTTCTGGTGACTCCTCTGCTGGTGCTGGCGTTGGCTGCCTACTGCCGCCTGGCCAGACATCTCCAGCTGGGCCTGTGCTTCATCCCGTACAGCCGGGCTGTGTACAAGAACCTGCCGGCCACTCAACACCGCGGGCTGGGGAGTTGCTGCGGGGGTCAGGACGGGGTGGCCGGCGGAGGGAAGGGAAAGGTCTGGGTATGAAAGTTATTTTGTTTTTTTTAATAAATATGAGGAGTGAATATGTTTACATGAATACCTTGTCAGCTCCTCATGGGTGTACAGTATTTGTTCAATTGCCTAATCAGGAGTCATACGCTCCCACTGCATGCGTTTTGTATTGTATACGTGTCACTATCAGGGTGCACTGACAATAAACAATATTCATCCAAAAAAACGTCAATCAATCAATAAATGAAACTTTAACTATGGAGCACACACCTGAAAATAGACAACATAAAATGTAAAAGAGAAGTAGATGACTAAAGGAACAACGAGTGGGTACAGAGAATCTTATGACGAAACACAATCCTTTTTCTTTGGGGGTCCTGTTTCTTTTGAACATGGAACTAAAACAAAACAAAGAGAGATCGTAAGGCTAATTTGTCGTTTTGAAGGGCTTAACTAAAAAAGACCAGGTAAAGTAAGAAGATTTAAACATTATTTAAAAAAAAACATAAGGCTTGAAAAAAAAAATTTAGAATCGTCAGGATTGTTTCGTTTCTTAGACAAATCAATTTCTGGCCACAAGGTGGCGACAGCCGCCACCATAAACTGAAGGGCGGGTTTAGGCTTGAGCGGGAATTTTTTTGCCACCACCCACAGGTGGTGGCGCTTTTGCGCTGTTGTTGTTGCGGGGGAAAAAGGATTTCGAGCAGGAGTGATCAAATTTTTTTGACCAAAGATCGACTTTTCGATCAACCAACCTCCCGCAATCGACCCCTTACCGCACACGCGTGCATACGCACGCACTTACACACGCATGCCCTGATGAGCAAAAACCATTACGGTTTCCTAAGATGAACGAAACGGAAAAATCGACACCAAAGTTTGTGTGTATGTGAAAACCAAATCACCGCCTACCTCAGTAGAGAGGCGGAGACATGTGACGCACTTTTGCAGCCTGTTCACTGTCGTAGCTCACGCACACCGTTTTAAAATGCTCCTCTTGGCACTCCAAATTCTCATTCTTTGCCCGTGCCCTTGGTGAATTGCACATGAAACAAACTTCGAATGAAAATAATAATAATAAAAGATATAGCGCAACAGCTCTGATCGCAAGCTGCAATTCCAGACTGATGACTGCAAACAACTTCCGGTGACGTAGACACGCACCATCGTAGGTTAAAGTTGAGCTGCTTATTTTATTTATTTATTTATTTTTTAAAAATACTTTTTGTGAAAGTGAGACCGATCGGATGATAAGGGTCCAGTTTGCACTAACACAAAAATATATCAGCATCCGCCTACTGTACCTTGCTGACATGGAGGAATAAAGATAGTAAATAAAATATATTTCTAACTCTTAAGAGACAAAAGACAATTTACGATCGATGTATCTGACGAAGTTGTGTTGGAACAACAAACGCTGAATAGTTCTGTGTATTGATAACGTACAAAATGTGGTGACGTCAGCAGAGGAAAGTAGACAGCACATCTCATTTGATTTTCTTTGGTTCAGGTCCTCTTTGAGGAAAACCACATTTATTTTCCCATCACTGCTGACACCGGTGGCATAACATATTCAATCGATCATCAGAGTGAATACACAGTTTGTTTTCCATATAGCACACTTTTCCTCCCTCGCATTTTCATGTACACGTTGTCCTTCCCTCCTATTCCAGTAAATAAAAACAAGGGATAGTATCATGATTCAGGTGACATCATTACATTTTAGATTCCAAAAAGACAGCGCCGTAGACATGGGGTCATAGTGGTTGCCAAGTCCCAAAGTTTTCACCATCGAGGGATCTTTTTTTTTTTTTAAATTCGGACTTATATTTTGTCGATTTGAGAATTCAGCAGTCCATCCATAAGAATGTACGTTCAAAAGCACAAACTCTTATCCCATCCAAAGACACTTGCTGAAATATCTAGAAAGAAAAAAAGCACTACTGTAAAAGCATTTGTGAGCGGGGGAAATGCAGGGGAATTCAGTAAAAACTATGTACAGCAATAATTAACATTCTATCAGACACGTGTATGTTGTGTTGGATTACTCAGGAAGCACGAGAAAGTGAAAGCAAAAGGAGTTTTTTTAAAGTCGGGAAGTGGTTTGGTCTGCCATATTTATTCCAAAACATTGTCAGTGCAAAATATATGAAACGTGGCCTCATTCAAGTCATCCAGAAGTGGTGGTGGTTAGCTGTGCGAGAGAATTTGTGGAAAAGTACCGCTTTGATTTCTGCAGCACCGAGTAGCACCGGGGTGAAGAACAAAAACAACAGACGTGCCGACGAAAAAAAACGGTCTAAATTTAAAACCGAAGTGTTGTAAACGTAACAAGAAGCTGTGTCGTGACATTTGTTGTCTAAAAAACTGCAGGTGGCAGCCCGGCAGAAAACAATTAGGGGCACACTTCTGCAAAATAATACTGTCACCACATTCGCGTGAAAATTCAGGATTAATCGTTTTCGCGTCTGATGAAAGCATGCATATGGTACACGTGAATGTTAGCCAGTTGTAAAAAAAAAGAAAAAAAGAAAAGCTTTTAGAAACGGTTGAACTTTTCCGATGTTTATATTACCACAAATATCTTTTTTGTTGTTGTTTTTTTTTCCACATGAGCTACAGTTAAATCAGCTCAGACGCAAATTAATATTTTAGGAAGCAATCGGCATCCAACAAGTGATGCCGAGGCAGCGCAGCGCACGCGGCGCCGAGCTTTGCGTAAGGGTCGGCACGCTCTGAGGTAGCCGAGAATGATTTCCGCCCTCAAAACGATGCTCACGGGAGCAAAGACATAGACAACACCAAACACATAGCACCATTGTCAGTGATAATCCAGAGGAGAGCAGAGCCCGCCTCTCATCATTTCATCCCTCACACTCACCCCCCCCCAACCCTCGTTCCGCGATCAGCCAATCATTCTGAAAGGGGATGACAAGAAAAAACTATTGGCAAGCAGAGGAGGCTCATTTTCAGTCACTTGTTCTTGCTTTTATAGATTTCTTTTCCCATCACCTCATCCATCCATCAATTGATCTTCCTTTGCTACCCCACCCCCCCTGCCTTGTTGCCTACAAGACCTTGCTGCACACTTGGCAGCGGCTGACTTTGGAGCGCTCTTGGCCTCCCTTCAAGGTCTCCTGCTCTGGCGAGTAGACAAACTCGCGGTTGGGATCCACCGTGGTCAGCCAGAAGCTGTACTTGTTGGCGAAGTAATGGCACGACCCCTTGGCGCCGTTGCACTCGATGAACGGCGTCGCACGGAAATCCTCCAGGCAGGAGCCGGGGGACACCAGGGATTGGCCGCCGCCTTCGGCTCCGGCTGCTGTGTGCTGAAAAAAAAAAAAAAAAATTGTTGGTATCCTACGAATCTTTGCAGATGACAAAGTTGTATTCAATCAATTCAATAAAGAAAAGTTCGTTGGTAAAATCTTTGTGTGTCTGGGAGGAACTAAATTTAGCTCGGGTCGTTAGCGGAAGCTCCGGAGAGTCTTTACCGTATTTGCATTTTTTCTTGCGCCGCTGAAAAAACTCATCTAAGATGACACAAGATGGCACCGAAAGGGAAACTTGGTCGTTGGAGGAACATGTTCAAGATCTTTGCATGTCTGGGAGGAGCTAAATTTAGCCCGGGTTGTTAGCATAAGTTCCGGGGGAGTCATCACTGCATAAATATTGATTTTTGCTGAAATAATTTGGGAGCTGTTTAATTTTATGGATAATGGAGAAAGATGATAACAGACAAAAAAAAAAAAATCTACAATTTACCATGAGGAAGGAGTAGCCTATCCAGAGACTCCTCCAGCCCGGGGGGCAGTTGGGGATGGTCAAGTCCTGACTGTGGACCGCCACAGCTTGAGAAGGCGCCTCGCACACTGAACACCTGGAAGCCCCCCCAAAAAATAAGTTTCAAATGTAAAGCAGAAGGAGTGGCTAGTTGTACACACGCAGAGCTGGAAAAGCAGTCGAAACCTGCTGATGTAGGGCCGAATCTGACTGTGGGCCACGGGCATCATGGGAATGGGCGCGGTGGTGGAGAGCCAGTAAGATTTGTCGTTGCGGCTGGCGTAGTAGCACACTTCGTTGGGTGAACAGTAGAGGAAGGGGATGGTGCTGAATCTGGGGAGGCAGGACCCCGGCTGACCTGGAGAAACAATGACGAGACGCGTCGTTCCCAGCGAGCTTCACCTCATCGTGCGCGTTTTCATACCGAGGTCCTGGTTGTGCGCCTTCTCTTGGCCTTCCACGTAAAGCAAACTGTAGCCATCCCACAGTTTGGCCATGCCCTGAGGACACATGGGAACCTGCGCGCTCTGGCTGTGCTTCACCAAAGTGTAGCCGATACTGATGCTGCGCCCCACCGAGCCGGAATTACCGGGCCGACCAATGCCACCGGGAAGGCCTGAGAATTGACACGCAAAGAGATTATTTCATGTATCTCTTGCACAAAAGGGAGGAAAATCACAATGGTAGACCTTGTTCTCCAGTGGCTCCGGGGAAACCGGGAGGACCGGGGTCACCGATTGGTCCAGGCTGACCAACAGAACCCGTGCGGCCCAGTTTTCCGACAGAACCGGGACGTCCCTTTGCCCCTGAGGTGAAAAGGAAATGGGCGTGCCTTGACTTCAAAATAATTGACCAAGCAAACAGTGGAAGCTCAGAAAAGGTGTTCGTTGGGGCACTCTAAAGTAAAGGTAGCACTGCATATGGCAAATACACCATCGTCTCATTTTGTAAATATTCACCTGGGCGTCCAGGCGTTCCAGGCTGACCGGGGGTTCCAGGGAAACCACGGGGTCCAGGGTCACCCGGAGGACCGCCATCTCCAAAGGTTCGCTCAAAGCGTGGAACTGTGCCGGGTAGTGTGATACCGGGGCGACCCTTAGGACCTGCAGGGCCTGGGCAGGTGGGCAAGCAAGAAGAAACCATTTTTAAGGGGGGGGGGATTTTCATGGCTAAAGTCGCATCCTTGCTAGCTCCACATTTGTCAATTTTCAAGTTCCCCTACCTCGGAAACCCTTGGCTCCTTTGCCTCCGTAATAGCCAGGGTCTCCTGAAAAACCTTTAAGGCCCGGAGCACCACTGAATCCAGAGTCACCTTGTAGTCCTAGAAATTAGAATTAATGGTTTAAATGTATTCTCAGTGAAACAAACAAACTAACAAACAAAAAATAGGAATGAAACAGATGAAGATCTCAAAGATGCTGGGGTCTACCTTTGAAGCCAGGACTGCTGGAGAGTCCGGGGCTTCCAGGGATCCCTGGCTCTCCTTTTCGACCAGGGTTTCCAGGGAAACCCGGAAGCCCAGGATCACCTCTTTCTCCCTGGTCCGTGCCTGGACCGGGTGGCCCAGGAAGGCCCGGAGGACCAGTCAAACCTGAAGAGGAGGCGAGATGAAGGTGAAATAGGAAAAAGCCAAGAGGATCGGACATGCAAGGAAAGGTCTGTACCTACCAAACTCTCCATCCAGGCCAGGGAGGCCGGGATCTCCCACTGGCCCAGGGATGTCTGAGCCGATTGAACCACCGGGGAGTCCGGGTCGACCTGGAAATCCTGGGAGTCCAGGACCACCTGACCATGCACGCACACAAGCCCACTATGTTAAAGACTATCTTTATGCAATCCGTCTGTCTGTTTGTCTGCCTGTCCCTAAAATATTTCCCATTATCTGTCTTTCGTTGATCTTGCCTCACCTGGTGCTCCTCTCTCTCCCTTTGCCCCCGGGAAACCTGGTGCTCCTGCGTAGGAGAGGCCTCTCTCGCCCTTCAATCCCGGAATACCAGGGGCACCCTGTCGAGTTCCGGCACTCGCCCCTGTAAAAAACAAACAAAAAAAAAAATTATAAAAAAATAAGTAATTGCAGAATAACCTAATAAAAAGTCAAATCAAATCAATCAAATCAGAATGTACAAATAAACAGGAAAAAAACCCTCCTTTAGCTTCGTATTGATGAATTGATCTTTCTCGTGCCATTGAAAAATGTAATTACCAGGTGTCCCAGGAAGGCCTTTCGGCCCACGGAGGCCATTAAGTCCATCCAAACCAGGAGCTCCGGCAAGACCTGTAAAATGCCAAGATTGTGTCTGTCTAGCCTTCATTTCTCACTCAGAAAAAAACAAAACAAAGTTGTTTTCTGACCTTTCGATCCGGGACCTCCAGGGCCTCCGGGCAAACCAGGGATTCCATCTGACCCCCTTCTTCCGGGGAAGCCAGACAGACCTTTTGGACCTGGGTAACCAGGTGAGCCTGCCAACACGAGTGCATAAATATGTTGGTCAATGCACACATATACGCCAAACTCTCTATTGAAGAATTCAAACATGGCAGCCGTTGCCACACCCACCCATTAGTCCAGGCCCTCCAGCTTCGCCAGGCGCTCCCTTGACACCAGGGAATCCTGGACTTCCTGGGAAGCCATCATCACCAGGAGCGCCGTTGTTGCCACGCCCACCTTTAGGAGCGCAGTTTTAGATCAATCACGGCAAGGGGATTGAAGGGTTGTGGGCCGCACCTTTCCCTCTATTTTTACCTGGAAATCCTGAATCTCCAGGCTGGCCTTTAAAGCCAGGACCGCCAGGATAGCCGTAAGACTCTCCAGGCTGACCTGAGGAAGACATATCAATCGATTTTAAAAGAACGTATCCAAAGTTTTTGTGCGTGATAGGAAATTGAACTCACCCTTGGTACCAGGACGACCAGGCTGTCCAGGATTGCCAGGGATCCCGGGGAAGCCGTCATCTCCCTGTCAAGAAAAACGACTTGAAGCTTGTGGACTCGGACCTTTGTGATTCAGACTGGACTTGGACTCAGACCTTTGAGACTCAAACTTGACTTGGACTTGATAAAAGTGGACTTGACTATAGCCCAATAACTCCAACACTACTCGCCCATCCCTACCACTCATAAAAAGTTTGAGATATTCGGCAGGATGAAACAGCATGTTGAACAAAAAACTCACAACATTCCAACCTTAAGTCCGATATCCCGAACTTTTTGTGAGATGTCTATGTTTATTTGTGAGTCTTTCCTTACCCTTGGTCCAGACATGCCAGGGAATCCCAGGATTCCGCCTTCACCTTTCGGGCCAGGGCCGCCCGGAAATCCCGGCTGCCCGGGGAAACCAGGCTGTCCCGGCAGCCCTTTGCTCTGTTCAGCAAAACCTGGAAGTCCAGGCAGACCCTGACGACCAGGCGGGCCTGGAAGACCTTTGTCACCTTTGTGGAAAACAAAGACAGTTTTTTTTTCTCCTGGTACCTGTCTTGTCTCATGTGGATGGATAAACCCAATGTATACCTCTGGGTCCGGTGAAACCGGGAAGGCCACTGCCTCCAGGGACTCCAGGGTCTCCTCTGGCCGCCGACTCCACTGAAACTGGAGGGCCAGGTGGGCCTGTGGGACCGGGTAACCCTGGCTCTCCTAAATAGGAGAATACAATCCACAGACATTTATTTGACTTACATTACGAGCTTCACATCACTTTGGGACGATTTGGATATGTTTTGTCAACACTGTTGTTTTTGTCAGTGATGACAGCCCTTTTTCTTTTTCATGACGTGACAGTGACTGTTAAATATGGCACTTTGATGACTGATATATGACGAGATGCAGACGAATATGTTAGGGGTGATCTGTCCGACACGCAAAATGTATGCTCACCACACCAGTGTTCACTGGAAGACAACTCCTTTGAACATAGCTTATACCTCATCCACCAATCCATTTTCAACACTGCTTATCCTGTACGGGGTCGCGGGCAGTTGCTGGAGCCTATCCCAGCTTCGGGCGGATAGGCTGACTACACCCTGAACTGGTCGGCAGTCCATCGCAGAGCACATATAGAGACAAACAACCATTCACACCCACATTTACAATGTCACCGAGTAGGAACTGATCCCACGCCGCCCGCACACAAGTCAGTCGAGTGTACCACTACACCATCAGCGACTTCTATATCTTATACATAAAATCTTAATCGAAAATTGGCTTGTGATAAAAATCATAAAGTTTCCCCCATAATGCATGGCGCAAATGTGATTTTAGCTAGCTAGCTTTAGGCTAATGACGAGATGCAGACGAATATGTTAGGGGTGATCTGTCCGACACGCAAAATGTATGCTCACCACACCAGTGTTCACTGGAAGACAACGCCTCTTAACATAGCTTATACTTCATCCACCAATCCATTTTCAACACTGCTTATCCTGTACAGGGTCGCGGGGAGTTGCTGGAGCCTATCCCAGCTTTGGTCTGAAGCTGGGACCGAGTAGGAAGTGATCCCACGCCGCCCGCACACAAGTCAGTCAAGTGTACCACTACACCATCAGCGACTTCCATATCTTATACATTAAATCTTAATAGAAAATTGGCTTGTGATAAAAATCATAGTAAGCATAAAGTTTCCCCCATAACTCATGGCGCAAATGTGATTTTAGCTAGCTAGCTTCAGGCTGAAGTTAGCTTTGTTGTGCTAATGTCAATTCATTAGCTTACCTGTGTGTTATTGTATTAAGGAGAACATGCATGGATTTTTAGCTAGGCAGACCTTTGCAGTTCCCAATTTGGTCTCACAAAACAGCACATTTCGTGTCTGTAATATTAGCAGCATGCTTACAATAATTGTTTTTGGGGTGGGGGCACACAAAAAACAAACAAAGACAACAGTAAAGACACATTATAGTTTTGACATTTGCTCAAAAAATAAGACCAGAAAGTTTATGCAGAGGGCGGATGCCAATCATGTGACTAATATAATTAAGGTAATCAAAACATTTTTGTTTTGCCTGTTTTGACATTTAAGGCCGTTCTATTTTCTTAACTTGGTAATATTCTGTCAAATGTGATGAAGAAAAATGCATTTGTGAAAAGAGTATGACTATCATAAAACAGTCTTTTTGTTGTTACTAAAACTAGACTAAAATAAAAAACAAACAAAGACAACAGTAAAGACACATTATAGTTTTGACATTTGCTCAAAAAATAAGACCAGAAAGTTTAAGCAGAGGGCGGATGCCAATCATGTGACTAATATAATTAAGGTAATCAAAACATTTTTGTTTTGCCTGTTTTGACATTTAAGGCCATTCTATTTTCTTAGCTTGGTAATATTCTGTCAAATGTGTTGATCATATAATAAAACAGTCTTGTTGTTTTTACAAAACCAGACGAAACCCTTTTTGAGTTTTTTGTTAACTAAAACTACTGTATCACATACTAAAATGTGACAAAATTGTTGACCAAAACACTAAAACTAAGAGGGCTGCTAAAACCAAGACTGTTTGTGAACCAAAAACAGAATACCGGTACGTTAAACTACAGGTGTGGTCGTAATTATTCCGACACTGGACACACTACCTTTCTGTCCACTATAGCCGGGCCCTCCAGGAAGTCCATCTCTTCCAGGCCCTCCAGGCAATCCTTTGCCCCCAGGAAATCCTGGACTCCCAGGACGACCTGGCGATCCGGGGAAGCCTGTCACCCCTGGGAAGCCTGGTTCGCCTGTGTTAAAAAATAAAAAAATAAAAAAAGATACTGCTGTCTGTAATCTTCCAAGAGTGATGCAATCAGCTGCTGGCTTCAACATACCCTTCCTTCCTGGTATTCCTGGGAATCCCTCCCTTGTTCCTGGTCCTGGAGGCCCAGGGGGTCCCCTTGTCCCTGGTGAGCCCGGGGTACCGGGTAGTCCTGGGCTCCCCTTCATACCAGCAGGCCCTGGGAAACCTGGGTCTCCTCTCGCTCCCTTTTGACCAGGAAATCCTGGCAGAGGATGGATGACGCTACGTTATTGCCTTAAATGATTGTCACCAAGGGGGAAAATGAAGCAGCAGCAAAGGTACAGTGTGTAAAATTTAGTGCCATCTTGTGGTGAACTAATAGAATGCAACGACCTTAGCACGACACGCACACTGTGTAAAATTTAGTGCCGTCTTGTGGTGAATTAATAGAATGCAACGACTTAAGCACGACACGCACACGGACGGACGATGGTGCCTCAAAGAGACCACACTTTGCAAGCCTACCACCACTTTCTTCAGCAGAGGTGCAAGCAAAATGTCTTCCCAAGCGACATTCTTGTATTCCCTCAACTGACGGAGGAAGTGCAAAGCACTCGTTACACATGCTGTCGTCATCATGTTGAGGAACTACATTCGCTAAGTTTGTCACCACCGCTTTTTCCGTAGCGGAAAGATGGCGGCGATACATGGCAGCTTCTTGTAGCGGAAGCGCGCCCATGAACAGTGGAAAAAACAACACATTTTTACACGCTGTCCCTTTAAAAAAACACACATTCTTGTTTACAAAAGCAACCAAAAGCGCTAATATAAAATTATTAATTGACTGCAAATGTGCTTTAAGTTTTCCATCAGGCTCTGAAAATAAACTCACCTTCAACAGCATTTTTTAATTCTTGCATGAACAAAAGATCGTCAATACACACCAAAAGCACGCACACTGCATAGTATGGCTGCAATTGCACTCTGATTGCAAAATGCACAGTTAATATCATCCGTTATTGATTGGAAATAAGAACAAAGTTGATGATTTTTAGATAAAAGTACTGTACAAAAAAAGAAAAGAAAAAAAGTGCAATTCCAGACTAAATTAGCATATTCCAACCACCAAGGAGTAACTACATTCTACGATTCAATTCTTAAAAAAAAAAAAGAATTTTCAAGATGTCCACCGGGTGATGGGACGTGATGAAAATGACAAGTCCTTTTTTTAAGAATGAAGCCTTGTTGCGTTTGTGGTCACACAAGCCTAAGTGCAAAGAAATGGCAGAATGGCAGATGGCACTTGGACGTGTCAATGCACTACAAATGTTAGTGCTAGTTGCAAAAGAGCAGTTGGAAAGAACAACACTTCCAAATGACTCATAGCTAAAATGTCCACAAAGTCAGCACCAAACAAATGTCGGTCATTAAATGTTCAATTGGTCGTAGCCGCTCAAGAGTCATGGACATTTTCAGCCAGAGCATGGACGTGCAGGCCATTGATGGAAGCAGTAAAAAAAAAAAAAAAAATGGAGCGGATGGGACTATCGATGGATAAATATGCGGAAAAGGGGGAGTATCTCACCTTGACAGCCTATATGGAACGAGCCAACACCAAGAGTAAACAGGTGGAGGGATGAAAGGATGGATGGAGGTGATGATGGCGGTATGTGGGAAGGAGGGAACGATAGGAGGAGGAAAGACAAAAGACGTGGGAATAGAAAAGCAAAAGAGAGGGAGAGAATCTTTCGGGTGAGTTTAAACACAACAAAACGTGTGCCGTGACGTCTGGTTCAAAAATGGGGAGAATGAAGAAAGATGACAATTCAACAGTAAACAATCACATTTGCTCCTCTTCCTTTCTCGGGAATCGAAGATGGTGGTGGATTTCATAACATGAAGCTGCTCCCTCACCTGGTGAGCCGCTGAGGCCCTTGCTGCCATCGATTCCCGGTGGACCGGGGATTTCCACGGTTGGATCGCCCGGTAGTCCAGGAGGACCAGGAAGCCCGGGAAAACCGTCGACTCCACGCTCCCCCTTGAGCCCGGGAACACCCGTGCGACCGTCAAAACCTGATGCAACGAAAGTGGTCATCGAGTTAGTGAGCACGGTAATCGTGTGACTGCAAGCCCGTCGACATGACGCACCAGGTGATCCAGACCCTCCTGGTGTCCCAGGCTGGCCCTTGTCTCCAGGAGGGCCGGGAAAACCATCCCGGCCTGGAGGCCCCCCTGTGGCTCCCAGAACTTCTCCAGGCTGGCCTTTGGCGCCAGGGCGTCCTGGGACACCGTCCTTCCCCCTGGCCCCATCGAAACTCTGTCCTGGGACACCGGGAACTCCGGAGTCCCCTCTGGGTCCAGGAAAACCTGTGCGCGGAAGCAAAATCAGTGGAGCCAGTCGTTTTAAGAGAACAGCAAGTTGCGCAAGAAGCGCCAGAAACTGTTGTGCAATCAAAGGATCACGAAAGGTCGAATTCAGTTCATCTGTAAAGGTCACCGTGCATTTGAGGTTCATACGGAAATTTTACCCCAAATCTCTGAATGACTTTCAGATCACTCGGTGGCTACCTTGTGGTCCAGGCTGTCCTCCAAAGCCGCCGTCTCCTCTCTCTCCTTTGCCACCATCAAATCCTGGACGTCCAGGGCCTCCTGGTGAGCCGGGCTGACCTTTTGGACCTGACAGATACAAACAGCTCACATGATATTTTGTTGATTGGTTGAATGTGTCTTTACCAGTAACATGTTACCCTAAATTTTGTTTTCCTGTAGCGAATTATCTACTGCGTCACTTTTTTCTAGTCAAACAAGAGGCCCACATTTATGTTCAATGAAACCCAGAAAAGAGTCATAATAATATATATATATATATATATATAAGAAGCGCCAGAAACTGTTGTGCAATCAAAGGATCACGAAAGGTCGAATTCAGTTCATCTGTAAAGGTCACCGTGCATTTGAGGTTCATACGGAAATTTTACCCCAAATCTCTGAATGACTTTCAGATCACTCAGTGGCTACCTTGTGGGCCAGGCTGTCCTCCAAAGCCGCCGTCTCCTCTCTCTCCTTTGCCACCATCAAATCCTGGACGTCCAGGGCCTCCTGGCGAGCCGGGCTGACCTTTTGGACCTGACAGATACAAACAGCTCACATGATATTTTGTTGATTGGTTGAATGTGTCTTTACCAGTAACATGTTACCCTAAAATTTGTTTTCCTGTAACGACTTATCTACTGCGTTACTTTTTCTAGTCAAACAAGAGGCCCACATTTATGTTCAATGAAACCCAGAAAAGAGTCATAATAATATATATATTTTTTAAAATAAATGTAATAATAGTCAGTCAAAAAGTTGGTCTTTGTTTGATTTTTAATAAAAACAAACTTTCTTCTTAAATGTCAAATTGGCAAAACTGGGTGTCATTTTTATGTTAAGCAGGGTTGTCGGGATCTGCTGAATATAACGATTAAAGTCACTTGTAATCTAAAGTAGTTACTTTCTAAATCAAGTAACCCAAAAGGTAACAACTTACTTTTGAAAAAAGTCACCAGTAACTGCGTTACTTTTTCAAGGTAATTGCAGTAACACGGCTCCTTATATTACTAATCAGTGGATTGTTTGGAGAAATGAGGAATAACCCGAGAATGTTGCTCAAGAAAGCTGCCGATATCCAACTTTAGAAAAAAAGAAAAGGTAAACATTTTAAAACCTTAACAAATATACATAATTGCAGTAACACGGCTCCTTATATTACTAATCAATGGATTGTTTGGAGAAATGAGGAACAACCTGAGAATGTTGCTAAAGAAAGCTGCCGATTTCCAACTTTAGAAAAAAATGAAAAGGTAAACATTTTAAAACCTCAACAAATATATGTATACTTTTTCTTTTTTCTTTTACCTGGTCGTCCGGGGACACCAGGAAAACCGGGCAGTCTTCTAGTCAAACAAGAGGCCCACATTTATGTTCAATGAAACCCAGAAAAGAGTCATAATAATATATATATTTTTTAAAATAAATGTAATAATAGTCAGTCAAAAAGTTGGTCTTTGTTTGATTTTTAATAAAAACAAACTTTCTTCTTAAATGTCAAATTGGCAAAACTGGGTGTCATTTTTATGTTAAGCAGGGTTGTCGGGATCTGCTGAATATAACGATTAAAGTCA
This sequence comes from Hippocampus comes, assembly GCF_001891065.2. Classification (NCBI taxonomy): domain Eukaryota; kingdom Metazoa; phylum Chordata; class Actinopteri; order Syngnathiformes; family Syngnathidae; genus Hippocampus; species Hippocampus comes. The sequence continues at coordinate 417,703 of NW_017806220.1, read as the reverse complement.
CTTGTAATCTAAAGTAGTTACTTTCTAAATCAAGTAACCCAAAAGGTAACAACTTACTTTTGAAAAAAGTCACCAGTAAAGTAACTGCGTTACTTTTTCAAGGTAATTGCAGTAACACGGCTCCTTATATTACTAATCAATGGATTGTTTGGAGAAATGAGGAACAACCTGAGAATGTTGCTAAAGAAAGCTGCCGATTTCCAACTTTAGAAAAAAATGAAAAGGTAAACATTTTAAAACCTCAACAAATATATGTATACTTTTTCTTTTTTCTTTTACCTGGTCGTCCGGGGACACCAGGAAAACCGGGCAGTCCGATCTCACCGGGTATGGTGCAGGGAAGCACTTGGCCTGGGATCAGTCATACACAATTAGCCGGTGGACCAACTGTCCATGCAGACCCACCAACAAAATTACAGAAAAAACAAACAAACAACAATTTCTGAATTCCTGTCGACCGCCCGTCGCCTCCATTCACGCCATCACTACTTTCAAAACAAAACCTTCCACTCCCTGCAAGTCTCTTTGCGTAGCACTTTCCTCGGTCTTTGGGAATCCATGAGTAGCCGCGTATAAAGCTCCTGAGATTTGGAGCCCGGCCCGTTACGCTGTGGCTGGCTGATTAAATAAAAGTTCATTACCCACCCGTTCCCTCTTCGCTGTCAATAACCTCTTCGCAGCTGTTTTCACCTGGACAGATGCACGTGCACAAAGACATCAGCGGGACAGAGCGATGGATGGATGGGTGGAAATGGAGAGGATGAGAGAAAGGGGGGAGGTTGAAAATTGCAGCAGACAAAGCCAGTCAGGGTCATTTGCATGCGCCAAATCTCGTTCATCAAACAAAACATCAGCAAAATCAGCAATCAGTTCCATTGGATGACTTCAGGCTCATTTGGTTAAGGCAAAAGCACGTTAAAACGCTTGTCCAAATGCTTCCAAACAGGTTATTGCACTTGCTGCGGGAGCAGTTTGACACTTGTCTCTTTGCTCCCCGCCCGTGACAATAACCTTTGATATTAAAGAGCGCATAAACGAGTTGTTTAGCATTAGCATTGGCCTATGAGAGCGCACAGTCATTTCTGCAGGTAAGCAAACTTTGTGTCGTTTGGCCGCAGAGGAGGCGAGCCTTTTGATCCATTATGGGATTCTTTAAAAGCACAGGTGTCAAACTCATCCGGCCCGCCACGTCGTATTTTTGTGGTGCACCAAAGCAAACAAAGCGCATCTTGTTTGTTGCTAAATGGCTGGTGACCTGGTGGGCTCATGTTCTGTGTGTCCCCCACCTCTCAAGTTTTACACTGCAATATCTGTAACTTTGAATGTGTGTGGCTTTTAAAAGGTGGGACCTGTCCCGGTGAGTGACGTGGGAGTCAGCGAACCAGAGTGTAATGTACATGTCCTGCGATAGAGCAAAAAATAAAATTTGATCTGTACAATTTAAAAATCTGTGATACAATGAGACCACAAAAGGTGAATCGCAGCTGGAATAAAATAATGAGTTAATTGGGCATCTAGACGGTTTTTAACGGGGGCCCACAAATGAGCTTGACACCTCTGTTTTTAATCTCATCATCATATTCATGATACAGACTCAAAACGAAATCATCGTCATCCTCTGAGACTAAAGAATCACAGTGGCAGTTCAGGTTTCCACGTTCATCATGATGCAACAATCAGTGCACTAATGAAGCGCTTTATCAACGAGAGAGATTATAGAGCAAGTGTAGAAGCTCATTAATGGAGACCATTAATCGTGACGTGAACAGTATGCAGCAGCAGCCGAGGCGGGAAGGGCAGGAAGCTGCTTTTGGGAGAGAAAAATCCTTCCAAAGTTTTCGGGTGAATCCACGAGGTAGTTGTGTAACCCTCCTAAAGTGTTTGGGCATGGTTGCTATGGTAACTGCTGAAGGAGGAGGTGGACAACGCTCACGACGGATGTGTGATACACGTTTCAGCCTGCAGGGACAACACGACACACGCAGACACTCACGCGCACAGATAGCATCCACGACCACTTACCTCTTGGTCCAGGCAAACCTGGCGGCCCCGGCAGTCCCGATAAACCGGGTTCTCCCGGCTCCCCACGGAAACCGGGCGTACCCGTAAAGCCGCCGCCGGGCTCGCCAGGCCCTCCGGGCCGACCCTTGGACCCCGGGAAGCCGGGGAAACCTTTCTCTCCGCGTGTGCCGAAGCCAGCGTCGCCCTGAACAGGACGTTCACGTTTCATGATTTTTATCAAGCAACCTCATCTGATGTGTTTTATTTTATTTTTTTTGGTCTTGAGCCACTCACAGGAGGTCCGGGGGGTCCAGGGAAGCCTGGCGAGCCGTCCCTTCCTGGTGTTCCTGTTTCTCCAGTGGGTCCTCTGGGCCCGGTGGCGCCGAGCTCTCCCTTTCCTCCAAAACCAAAGTTGGTGTAGTACGATGCCCCCTTTTCTCCTTTACGGCCAAAAAACCCACGTTCACCAGCACGACCCTGATGGAGGACCACAATTAGGTCCGGATTGGACATGACCACAAACAAGGCGGTGGGAGAGAAGAAACATTCGTAGAACAACCACATGTTGAAGGGTTCAAATTTTACTCACAGGAGGCCCCTGAAGGCTACCAAAGCCGGGTGAGCCCGGGTCGCCAGACTCGCCCTTTGGTCCAGGGAAGCCGGGACTGCCGTTGACGCCCGGAGATCCTGGAGGACCAGGCAGCCCCGAGGAGCCGCCTCCGATACAGTTGCAGTCACCGGGATCCCCTTGTGGGGTGGAGGACGAGGAGGAGACCGGATGGGTAAGACGTGCAAAAGTATCATTTCGTGTTCAACTGCGCTTCATCGACGGTTTGTACCTCGGAATCCCTTATATCCTTGGTTTCCCGGCGGTCCTTGGGAACCAGGCAGCCCCGGGACCCCCGGAACGCCGACACTTGGCGAAACTGCAATGACACGGGCGCGTTGACTGAGAGTGGACGATAGCGGCTCGAAAAGCAATCACAAGTCTAGAAACGGTGTGGCTTTCACATTTCACACTGTTTGCTGATAGAATCACCTGCACTGGCTCGAGAAACACAAAATGGAAATTAGCAAAGTTCATTCTTACAGTAGATCTTTAAATCAGCAATTCTCCAATGATGACTAAGCAGCACAGTGCAGTGCACAGCGTGAAATCAGGGTTAGTTTGCCGTCATTGGCCATGATGGCTTTGACAGGCTTGAACTGCGGGTTATTTTAAGCAATTGGTTGCTTTCTTAAATTCAATATAACACAGCTTTTCATTAAGCATGAACTAAATTCACTGATTTTACATTGCTATGCTGACAATTCTAACCTGATGTGCCTATGGGTATATAACGTGCACATTTGGTGCACTGACAAAATAAAGACTAGTGATGTCATGTGCAATGACTACATAATTTGCATGGATATCATGGATGCAAACACAAATTGTTCCTGCATGTGACCCTCCTACTGCAAGTAAAATCAGTGAATTATGTTCACTGGCGACACCCTGTGGCCAAAGATGAGAAAAGCAGCTTGCAATCGAGAGACCAGTAAGCCAAAATGACCACTACACCTTGCACAGAATCAAAAGAGGTAAGCTACCGCCTGCTGAAAGTTGAGTTTGCTGGGCTGCTTCGTATTTATTTTTTTCACCCAGGTCAGCAAAAATATTGCCATGGTGACCATCGCAATATAGCTGCCGCCTGGGGGATACCTGAATTTGACTGACCAGTGGGCCTGTCCACCTCGGGATAGATGACGCAGGGCTCAACAGGTCGGCCTTGGAGGACAGTAAAGTCAGTCAGCCAGGATTTCTGTCTTGCCGCTGCACTTACAACCCGCTTTCATGGCTTGAAATCAATACTTTTATACATAAGGCCTGCCCGATGATGATCCCTAACATGAGGTTAATGCAATCATCAAGATAAAACACGAAAAAAAACATGCCTAAAGTGATCATCATCACCTATGTGAGAAAGGAATTTTTGTTAACTGGTTCTGTGTCAGCATACCTGAGGGGCCCTGAGGTCCAGGAGGCCCTGGGATCCCTGGGATCCCTGGAAGTCCTGGGGAGCCTGGGACTCCTTCAGTGCCATAGCCGGGTATGCCGGGGCTGCCTTTCTCTCCCTTTGGGCCCGGGATCCCTGGGAAACCTACAGTGGGGGGCTGTCCTCCTGATAATAATTCAGCAAAGACGAGCCCGTTTTATCAGAGCGGCGCCATACATATTCATTATGAGTTGTCCGAGCATGTTACCTGAACCAAAACCAAGTCCTGGTGGGCCCGGCGGGCCTGGAAACCCGGGAGGTCCTTGATCACCGGGTGCACCTGGCAGCCCGTTAAAGCCTGGGTCACCTGGGGGTCCTGGGAGCCAAAAAAAAAAAAAAAAAGCCAAAAAACACTTGGAGCAAAAACCTCAATGGTACAAGTCCAAACAATATTGTACTTAAGTAAATCTTTCAGGTGTACTTGGGTATTTCTTTTTTTGTGACGACCTCAGGAGTGTGAGCCAGAGATTACTAACACCGATGACAAGAGTACAGTACTTGTATTTTTACCAGTCTTTTGCTCCCAATGACATCACTGGATTGCTTCACTTCTGATTGTAAGTGTCAGACTTTACCTTGAACAGAAGTGCTTGGACCGCTGACATAAGCAGGAGGTCCCGGGAGTCCGGGTTCTCCCTGGTCTCCCTAATAGACAGTCACCAGTGACAGCATTTTGAACGTTTGTTGACTTGGCACAGACATTCCTTGTATCACAACTCAAGCTTGAGCATCGAAGACCAGAATGATTTAGAAAGATGCATGAAATGAAAATGGAAAGCACGTGGGACTGCTCCTACCTTGGGTCCGCTGTATCCCGGTTGCCCGGGGAATCCTGGAGTCCCTCTGTATCCCTGTGACATAACAGATGTCAGACATGGCTCTGCCAAAGACGTCAACTACTCACAGAATTGTGTCTGTGGGTGTGTTTTAAAGTCTACCTGTTGTCCTGGTAGGCCAGGAGGTCCGTTAAAACCCGGAGGACCCTGAACACAACACAGGAAACAACACAGAAAATGCACACTATTCTCAATCCCAAATGTAGATTGAATTCATTCCTGTATTTCATTTCAAGATATGATGCTCTTACTCTCGCCCCCGGGTATCCGGGTATTCCTTTCTCCCCAAATTCACCGCGGAAACCAAAAGGACTCTGAAGTTGAAGAAAAATAGCAAACATGAACAAACCCGAACTTGTACAGACACTCTTGAAGGAAGCGCACTTACAGGAGCGCCTTGGTTCCCAGGGAATCCACGGATCCCCTTTCGTCCAGGTTCACCCTTTCAGGCAGAGAGACAAGAACAAGCAACCCAAAACAATTTTGATTTGCGCTGAAGTCACATTAAAACCCTGTAAAGTTATTTCAGAGATTTGTTTCTGCCCGAAAATAATGGCATTCACTGAATTGTCGGATCTTCAGAAAAGACAATGTAATGACACCACCTAGTGGATATAAAAATACTTACACTTGGTGACATTACGAAAAGCTCACATATATTTTGACATAAATTCCGCATCTTGCCGCAGTAACTTTGCAAGGTGGAATAATTGTTACAACATGAGGTGACTCTACAATCGGCAATTAGCCAACAACATGCTCGTTTGTGCTCGTTAATTACCGCAAACAGTTTGTGGCTAATGCTAGTGGGCTAATGTGGCTAAGTGACGCACGACGATATGGACTAATTGCAGGAGACGAGTACAGAACACGTATTTACTTTTTGTCACGAAAACAGTGCCGAGAAGAACGTCAATGAGGCAAGTAACTAAGAGTTCGAAGTCAACTAAGTACTTAATTAGCTGCACTGCTGCAACCACATCGGAAACAGGAAATGAAATGTCTGAAACAATGCCAGACAACTTATGTTGCATAAATTTTACATGCAGAAATTTGTAACATTAGACTTTAAATATCATGTTGAAATGTAAGTATGCCTTTTTTCTAACAACCTTGAGGTACTGATAAATGTCTATTAAATGTGAATATTTTTCAGATTTTTTAAAATCAACACGTGTACAGTACGAGGGGATAAGTTTGGATTTTTTTTTCTAATTCTTATTCATCACAAGAAATCATAGCAAGTAATATTCAGATGTGGAGCAAGAACAATAAAATGTTTTAGTCCATGGGACGCAGTTTGTTAAACTGTACACTCTGAACATGTATTTTCCCCTCAAAGTCTACTTGTGATTGCTGTAGAGTGCCTCATTGTCGGCTTTGAGTGTGCGCACATCACAGAGAAAAGGCAGAGGAGTGAGTGAATAACAGATGGGATATCAATTGGTCAATTTTCAAATGTCAAACCGCAAATATGCAGGAATCTACTCAAGACGTAGCGTATTCCTTTGCTTTGTTACCTTATCTCCTTTATAGATAGTGAGGGTTTGCTCGCTTCTTAGAGACCCGTCACCTGGAGTGCCACTCGGTCCCGGAAGCCCCAAGTCACCCTGGTTGCCAAAATATACACATTTTTATCTGATCACAAGAGCCAGATGGATGGAGAGCTTTTCAAATTAGCAACACAAACCTTGTCTCCTTTCTCGCCTTGATATCCATCACTGCGACTCCCCTGAAAATAAGATGAAGATGCACTTGGAGCTGTCCTTTAATGGCAAAGTCCCAGAGTCTTTTTGTTTGTTCGTACGCTTACCATTGGCCCCGGTGGGCCGGGAGGACCGGGCGGGCCCTGCAGACATACAACACAACCTCAGTCAGCATGCCAAATCATTTCAGGTGACAATATTATGTGGTGTTTTCTTGAACGTACGGGATATCCCTCCGGCCCAGGTGGACCGGTGAACCCAACTGGACCATCGGGACCTCTGCTGCCCTGCAGCGACACACACATTGAGGATGAAGATGGGGACATGAAATGGGGTACATGTTGAGGAAATAGTAACAGTACAAAATCTTACAGGTCGACCGTCTTCGCCTGGAAGGCCAGGTAAACTCTAAAAAGAAACACACGCACAGAGAAAGTTTGAGAAGGCTGCACAAGTCATTGATTACGTTGTGTCTTGTGGTAGCCTAAAAACCACCAGCTTTTGCAGTCAAAAATGATCCTCCTATCTAATCTGAAAAACAAATATCAAATCGAGATATTTCAAATCGATAACAGTTTGTGTTATTGTAATGAGGAATTAGGTACTTTTCTGTGCTAACAAGGTAACAGCTCAGGGCAATGCTGTGAGGCCTTCTGGCTCCGATTCATTGCTTGTTGGTCATTCGAGGTGGAATATGTGGCCAGTGACAGATCAGATAAATGAATGATGTTCCTTCATATCGACTTTTTACAAAAAAAAAAAAAAATACGAAAAGTGACATACAGTATTTGTTTTAATTTCAAATTTCTCTTTAAATAATGACGTTGAATCCGTACTTTGACAGATTACATTTATAAATTTCAGTACTTTTGCTCTGGCCACTTCTGCTTCCATGACGAGAATTGTTCTTCCAAAATTACCTATCAGCTCTTTTGGCGTCATCTAGCGGCCAAACGTAATTACTGCAGACTATGTCGACTGATTTCCACGTAAGTCTATTATAAACAAAACAACCCCGCCCCCCAAAAAAACAAACAAACAAACAAACAAAAACAAAACGACACTGGTCGTTTTTAGATGAGTATTAAATCTATTTAATATTAAGAAAAAATATATTGATAAAGACAAGACCTACTGTGTTAGGTGTTGACACAACATCAATAAACTGTCAGTGAGAACTCACAGTGATGCCGCCGTCACTGACATATCGAGGTTCTCCTTTCTGACCCTTTGGCCCGATTGGTCCCTGGGGGAGCACACGACAACATCGTTGCTGAGCACCAACCTTTTATCCAGGCTGACAAAAAGAGTAAGGTGCAAAACAAGCAGATCTGTCTTTACTGCGAAACCAGGTTGCCCGGGTCCACCGGTGCCGTAACCAGGATATCCGGGCTCCCCTCTGGTCCCGTTACAGCCGTCCAGTCCTGGTGGTCCTCGGCTACCCTGCTGACCAGTGTGGCCCTATGTCCACCAGGAGAGAAAAATATATAGTTCACTTTTTTTTTTAAAGCCCATTTTTGTCACTTCATTTCAGGTTCATCGATTCCATTTAAGTTTCAGCTTGACATTTTATTCATACTCTATTTTGGACATTTTATAAAGTAGTCATAGTAAGTGATGTTTGAGACCATGTTTTACAGACTGATATCAGAATGAGAGTCGTCACTGACATAGCGTACGGATACCACTGGTACTGATGATACATTCCATTTCAATGAACGCTTCAAGCGACAATTGTGAACTAAGACTTATGTTTCTTTGTATTGGCGGCTGGTATCGACATCCTTTATGAGTGCTCGATACCTTGAATAAAGCCCGATACCAATCAGATACTGATACCTAGCGTCGTTACTCGTCCATCCCTACTAATAGTTATTTCAATTGCTCTTGTACTTTTGTTATTCTTGTACTGTGTTTACTTACAGGTACGCCATCATTTCCTTGAAATCCCGGCACTCCCATTGGGCCCTGTTGAATCAATCAAATCAAATCAATGGACAAAATTGCTTGTTTACAGTCACCGTTGCTATCATTTATTTTGAAGAATTTTGCCTATATGAGGTAAACAAAATGGCAAACATGGTCCAGTCTATAACACCCACTTTGTCTCCTTTCGGGCCGGATGGTCCTTTCAAGCCAATATGGCCCTTCTCTCCTTTGGGCCCCGTAGGTCCCAGGCTGCCGCGGGGCCCCTCTGGCCCACTCTGACCAACCTCACCAAGAGGCCCCGGACGACCCTGAGAAGAAAGACGACAAAGTCACGAGTCCAGCGTTGTTCTAAAATGTCCACCATGTCATTCGTAAATGAGGCGGGGAGAAAAAAAAAGAAGTCTCCGGCTCATCTGTGACATTTATTCACAATATGTCCATTATTTAATGAGATAAAAGAACACAAATAATGACAAGAAATGAAAGGTAGAAAGTCTCAAGAATTGTTTTCCAAGCTGCACTTCCACATATACACCACACAGCGGCAGTAAAGTGACATGAACGTCACAATGTTGATGGTGAAGCTGCAGTCGTGAGCAGAGAAGAGAAAGCCCAACTCTGGGAAACACGCATGCGCGAAAATACACAGACGTGTGTGTGTGTGTGTGTGTGTGTGTGTGTGTGTGTGTGTGTGTGTGTGTGTGTGTGTGTGTGTGCGCGCAACAGCACAGATTGAGGTGATTGACATCTGAAGCCATTAGCTCCCATTTAAGCAGGTGAGAGGAAGCACGGGAGACAGAGGGAGGAAGGACAGGGTGAGGGGCGTGTAAGATGTCAGAGGTTTTGATTTCAGGAGCTGAAAAATTAACCTGAGGCCTCGATATACTGAATACAGAAGTACAATTACACATGTACAATTAGTATTGACATCCGTCCTACACACTGTTTGTATTGGCTCTCAGGTGAACGCAATATGCAACCTTTGAGCCAAAAGTCGTGTTGTGAGAACTAATAATGAGTTGACGAACGCATTGGGCGTGCTGCAGGCCTCGGGGCAGCCATGTTGACGTGATGAGAGGGTTTGCGCGAGGTAAAGTCAGCCTGTCAGCGCCGTCTGGATTCCATCTTATGTCCACACCTGGTTTCACACGGAGGAAAATATGCCAGCGGTCCCACTTTCTCTCACGCCAGGCCTTCCGGGTGAGGGTTCACTCTTTTGTTTCCTTGGCGGTGCTTTCTGCTTAGCCAATATCAAGTCATGCCAAATCTAAAACAGTCATTTCGGTTGGAACAACTGAGTGATGTGGGAGCCAGAAAATGAGAGTGTACACTACAAAAAATGTTGGGTGAACTCAAAATTTCTAGTCAACAAACTTCGATAATATTTTACATTTACAGGATGGTTATCCTGCAAAAACAACTTGCTTGATTTGTTGCGTGAAGTAAACATAGTTGACATAAATGTTTGTCATCTGTATTTTAATGTTTTTCCAACTTAAATGACTGTTTTGGGCCAAATCATTTAAGTTGAGTTTTTTTACAGTCAAGTTAGCTGTCAGCTCAAGTCAGCCTGCTCTCCTAGCCCTTGCGTATTGCTCCGCAGTCTGCAGTAAAACGAGTCCATGTGAAAAGATGATCACGGCAAAATACTATCGTGCATCCAAAAACTTGCGATACAGTGAGCCCACAAAAACTTAACCATGATTGTGACATTTCCATTCGGTGGTGTGCTGTGAGATTTTTCGAATGTAAAATACAAATCTTGGCCCAATAATGGTTGGGAGAAACCAACTTTAAGTGCTAACACCTTTAGCTGCAGATGAACCGGGGGGGTTGGAAGCAGTCTGTGTTTTCGTGCCAGAGAGTCAACGTTCCGGTCAGCCCTCAGCGGACCTTCCACCCTCATCATCTTCCAGCAGAGTGGTCAGTTTGTAGGCCCAAATCCCTTCCAGCACAAAGGGCACAATGGGTGCTATTGGGGGCGGCTAAGCTCTCTGGACTTAGCGCTCCCATCGAGGTCCTGCCTCACTTCCTGGAGCGGGAGAGCGCTTGGGCAGACAGGTTCGCAGCGGCCGAGTGTGTGTGTGTGAAAGTGTGCGTGTTGTCCTGGATGTCCACCCTCAGGCCGTCGGGGGGTTTAACCAGTCGTATTGTTCTGGTGGCGGGGCGAAGATTTAACTGTCACACTGCATGCTCACTGTAGGATGGTGATGGGAGCAGAATTTGGTGGTGGTGGTGATTCTGCTGGGGGAGAACTGGCAAATGAATGGGTTGTGGCGGACTACGGTGATGCGGGCTCAGAGCAAAATTCTCGCTGTGGCAGCTTGAGCCTTAAATGGATTACACAGATAGTGCAGATCATAAATTACAGATACAGAGTGACTGGAAGAGGCACAGAAAGGCATAGAAAAGGACATTCTTGGAAATGTGCATTTTAGGTTCAGAATTCGTCATAAATAAATAATTATCAGACTACTAAAGTAAAAAAAAATGACAGTAGATGATTCCCTATGTCTAACCTGATGATCCCGTAAACATCTGCTGAAGCCAAACAGTTTCTCATGAGCTGTATCCAGTAATGTGGCCATGACTTTGGATCACTCTTCAGTCCTCTTCCCACCCTCCATTAAAGTAACAACCTATTCTCTCTTTTCATCCGGGTCCCCTGCCGATAAAAATCACATCGGAGGTCAGCTGTCCCACTGTGATGATGTCATGAAGTCGTCGCGCTTCTGTGCACGGTCGCCATATTTCAGAGGGCCCGTCAAAGGTGTAATTGTGCTAAAGACAAGGTTGCCCCCGTCATCCTCCTCCATGTGTCCGCCTTAAAACCAGACCAAGGTGACAGCAACCTTTGAGGACCAAACAGTTCATGTCATTGGCACGCAGGGCTCATTAAAAGGCCAGTTAGCTTTCAAAAATAACGTTGATAACAGGTGTTTAGGCCTCCTTTGATGGCCATCTTGGCTGAATAGAACTGAGATGACTGAAAGCACTGAATTTTCTCATGAAGCCCCATGTGGTTTATTTACTGATAATGGTGTGTCCACCTTGGCCACCAGGAGGCAGTGTAATACAGTCATGCAGTCACAAATGAATAATGGCAGTTCTTCTACGACCATAGGTTTTGCTGGAATATAGCTAATTTTACGTAGATGATAAAAAAAAAAAATGTGTTGTCGGTCTACATGTGTTGCTACACCTCTATGTAAAACAGCCACTCTTGAGCGATGCTAACTGTTCGCATCTCAACTTTGGCTTGCTGGTTAGCAAAAAGCTAAGGAGGCGTTCCGAAGCAAAAGTGGTTGTTTCAAATACACAATATGAATGTCATGTTTTTTTGAATTTTTTTGTCAAAAGTTATTTATTTATTTATTTACTCTTATTTTTTGCCATGTTAGGTCGCATTTGATTAGCTGCAGTTGGTTTCACATCACAATTTGTGTTTGTGGATTCGAACCCGGCACCTCTGCACTGTGAAGTCGACGTGCTAACCACTGGACCACCGGGCCGCCTCCACGTAAATATTTTTGGTTAAATATTGAAGACGTTTAATATTTACGATTGTTGGCCCTGATCAGACCACAGGATAATCTTAGACAATAATTTTAACAAACATCAAACGATCAGACATTTCCCAGGTGCACACACCAATGATGACATACCACACACAGACGCGCGCAACAATGTAATTGCACAGCCACAAATATGTGCCCCCCCAGTTTAAAGGGTGAGGCGCCTACAGCTTTAACGACCACGCTTGGCTTTTGTGGAGTACCGGGTCTCCCAATGCATCATAAATAACCGCACCATCGTCATTATAATCAAGAATCTGGAAAATCGCGACTACTAACCAGTGTTGCGCATTTCTGCACGTGTGTGAACATTTGTGTCTTCGTGTGTTTTGAAAAGAGACAGACGGGAGTTCTGTATGCGCCTTTTAGTTCGAGTGAGGCGACGCTCGGCCCTTGTTCAACTCTGCTCATTCATTGCTACGTTTCTCAATGCAACGCCAGTGGGAGAAGATGCGTGACATGTCATGTCAAAATAGGCTGCAATTCCACAGGAGGCCACACGATGACAGTAGAGTACATTTGAAGGGAGAGACACTCATTGGAGTTCGCTGCTTGGTTCCTTTTCTGTGTGTGTGTGTGTGTGTGTGGTTAACTTACTTCACTAGCATCCTCCTAACAAGATTACCGGTACGCTTGCTCTCACACGCTCCCTCTCTCCCTGGCACACACAATATCTCTCACACGCTCTCTCACAAACATAAATTCTCACTCTCACACACTACGCTCTCTCTCTTGGCACACACAATATCTCTCACACACTCTCTCACAAACATAAATTCTCAATGTCACACACTCCGCTCTGTCTCTCTGGCACACACAGTTTATCTCACCCACTCTCTCACAATCTCTCACTCTCTTGCTCTCTCTTTCAGAAGCACATCCATACACTCTCTCTCACACACACTCGCGCTTACTTGATTTTGCTTTCTCTCAGTCTTACAGGCACACACTCACAATGTAATGAATTTTCACCAACTGTCATACACTCACACATACACACACACACTTTCTTAGCATTTTTAATAAGATTTATGATCAAACAGACTCGCTCACACTCACACACATGTCAACCGGTGTCTTTGCGCCTGACCTTGTGACCTCACCAAGTCTTTGTACTGCCAACAATCCCAACGTGCGTGTGTGTGTGTGTGTGTGTGTGTGTGTGTGTGTGTGTTTGTTTGTGCATGTGTGTGTCTGCCATCGTTTCCTCCGTTTTCATATGCTCGAGTGTGTTTAGATGAAGCCTTGCAGTGAGATAAAAAAAAAAAAATCCCATCACCTCAAAAGGAGAAGGCTGAAAACATGCCACAAAGGGGCCCAACTGCATGCTTGTAAGCCCGGAAAAATGTTTGGATGAAAGACTGCCGCTGATAAGACTGTCCCTGTACATCAGTGTGTACATCACGACACATAAACACAGGAGTCGGCGTGCATATAGAGCTCACACACACACACACACACACACACACGCACTCAGAGATGGGGTGGTTATATTGAAAGATTAAAAAAAAAAAAGTAGATCAAAGTCGTCATTCATGCTTGTCTGGTGCCGCTGCCAACTTTCATTATCTGGCTGCAATCGGAGCCGTTGTGTGTATGCGATGAATAGGGCAAGCCTTGCCGTTGCTCCTTTTTTGGTGGCTTTTGCACTCAAAAATGTCAAATTGAGCTCACAACTTCTATAGAGCTGTTAAAGGGGAATAAATGTGGGATGAAGAGGTGCTGATTTATCGCGAGAGATTGCTCATTGCTCATTTCTTATCGCTCGATCCCAGTGAGAAGCAGATCCACTATCGCCGTGTCATCCATCCATTTTCAACACCGCTTATCCTGAACACGGTCGCGGGGTGGTCCTGGAACCTATCCCAGGTGACTTCTGGCGGACGACACCCTGAACTGGTCGCCAGTCAGTTGCAGGGCACATACAGAGATGCACAACCATTCGCACCCACCTAACACAACGTCAGCGTGGGAACCGATCCCACCTGCCCGCACACAAGTCAGGCGAGTGTACCACTACACCATCTTATCACTATGCCCTTATTTTGAAAGGGACGGCACTCTTGCTTCTCTCTGACCCCTCCCACCCATCATCCGTGATTGTCCTTTTATGCTACAATCTCCTTGTGTCAATAAACGCAAAGAGTGAGTCGTTATAAACTGCCGCAAGTTATTTTGCTCACGCACGTTCTACCGCTTCGCGATGACCTTCAGGGCCTTTGCCGTTCACCCGGTGGGAGAGGATGTTTTCAGATCAAATGAATCCAACATGGCACAGATACTGTCAACAAAGATCTAAAGACCCTCTTCAGATCGCAAAGCCCCTCGGCTGTTAATAATGAAAAACCAAGAGCACATCTGGATTGTGTCTCGCGAGTGTGTTTGGACATCACCTGGGGGAACGGACCCTCCCTTTCCCCGGCATCAGCGATGGATTCAGAGCTAATGCCACCACCTTTCCCCGTTTACCATGTAAAAACAAAACTTTTCAACTCTGAAGCAAGCCGCTTTTGAACGGGGCTGCGCAATATGGCCTTAAAGCAAACAAAAAATGTCAGCTGTTTTGTCACAAAAATCCAATTTCCGACTTTTTTTTTTTTTTTTGGCAACAAATTGACTTTGCTTGTGTTCGCGGCCATGTTGTTAGTGTAAAGCAGTGCTCATCACCTGAGATACGCTTTGAGCGACGTAAGGTGCTAAAAAAGGAATTTAAAAATGGATTTAAAAAAATCATCCCGATAAATTCAAATGGTATGAAATATGTCCGTTCCACGGCTTAAACTTTTCCCGCAGCACACCATGCCGCCAAGTGCAAACTAAGAACCTTTTTGCTGCCTCACAATCACAGTTAAAGGGAAGTTAGCAACAGGAGCCATATCGTTTAACCTCCAGTGAATGGGCGTCTCTATGTTATTTAACAAAAGCGACGTAGAGTAAGGAGCAAGTCTAGCTTTTCAGTGTCGGATAGTAAGTGATGTTGGATGCGGATGGCAAAAAAAGGGCAAAGAGCTGAGGAAAAAAAAAAATCATGACAGCGCTCTGAGTTGATAAAAGCGATGCGGCAAGTGACTCCTAAAAAGTCCAAATCAAACAATGCCATGCGGCAGACTCACCCTTGCTCCCTTCTCCGGGTTGCACCTGCATCCTCTGCTGCAGTCCAAACCGTCACACGGCTCGTTGGAATTGTCCCCCTGCGGAGACAAACATGGAGGATGGCTCAGTTTGAGTTTCTTTTGCAAAGATTTGATAGCCAGGGCACGGTTTAGAACCTTTCGTTTGCTGCCATTTTTTGTCCTGCGTCACACCCCACCTTCGGAAGATGTTGCATTTTATAAACTCGGAGTGAACTGCAGATTAACCTCTGCCGCTCAGGGTGGCATTCCTGAGATAGCTCGCAAACATCACACGGCGTTTTCAGACTTGATCGGAGACATAAAGAAGTCTTTATAAACTGACACATGAGTGACAAACGCTCATAAAAAGTGTACGTTAGGCCTCTGTTCACATGTTCAACCTCATGGTGGGCGCCCCAATGGATGAAAATGTCAATTTCAACCACAACCAAGAATTTGAACGCCTCCAGACGAGCGTATGACCCAGTGTTGTTTTGGGATCCATTTGGGGTCAAAGGTGGCCCTCCAGCATGAGCTGGAGATGAAAGGAGTCATAGAGGCCACAGGTGGGACATGTTGGAGGGATGAAGGTTATGAGAAAATGAAAAGTGGTGGTGTCCTTATGACAAGCGGGGCCAAAGACCCCTGCTGGACTCCCATAAGTCAACATAAGATGGTATAGACTTGCTAACCTGCATAAAATGCTTGGGTAAAAAAGATGTATAATTTCAGGCCAAACAAATGTGGCCTTGGAAATAATTATGATGCCATATTATCCCTTCAGTTGTTCCTTGAGATTCGAGTAATTTGACTTAAGACACAAGCGCAGTTTGGTGGCAGCAAAGTCCCTTCGCAATAATAGTATCAATTCTTCAGAGTGTAGTGTGATGTATTCTTTATCCTCCGCAAAGAATGCCTGATATTCGTGCTTTACTGATGACATGAGAGGAGTTGAGACATCTCAAATTGCTAAAAAAACTATTTAAAATGGAGTAAAAAAAAGTCAAAATGGAACAAAAAGTAGAATCACTCTGAAATTGTATTTAATGATGCCGTGACTCAACTCAACACAACTTTTGTCGCACGTTCACAACTTTATAAAACACATGAGATAAAACATTAACAATACTGTCGATTTTTTTAAAAATAAAATATAAAAATTATGGGGTGCTCTTTATCCTCATTAAAATACACATTACAACATTATTTTTGCTGTTTTTTGGGGGGGAAAGCTGCGATAGATTAATGCCATTTGCTTTTATTTCAAGTTAAAGTGCATTTTCGTGAATTTTCACGGCAGACCCCAACGAGCAACAAAGTGCATGTTTGCCCCCCAATAACAATTACTTAAAGATTACTGGCATGTGACGATGGAGGCCAGCTCAAAATATGCAACGAGGAAACTTTTGGCACAATTCTGTGGCAACGGGGAGAGGGGAGAGGTAGTGTTTTTTTTTCAGCAGTGCAGGTCCGAGCCTCGCTCCCTCTGATCTCCTCAACTGGTCTAATCACGATGACAGAAGGAGGCCAAGAAAGTGAGCATGGGAACGGAGACTTTTAGGCTCATAGCCAGAGAGAACTGGACGCAGGCGCGCTCGTTTCAGGTCTTGCCCTTTTTTTTTTTTTTTTTTTTAAGCATTGCCATTTCATTACCATATACAGGTATGTGAACAGTTCCTGGACTCTCCCCACAAGACGGGCGGGTCTGCATCACATTGTTCTGAGAGTGATTAGCGAGGCCTGAGGTGCGGGTTCGGGACATGCAAAAGACACTGATCCTCATTCAGGCGCTGCTGTCCACACCCAGACTTAAAAGTGAAGGATGATATGGGCAAATGGACGCTTTTAGCCCTGCGGCACCCGAGGTGGAACACACTGGACGCTGCTGCGCGACATTCGCCATGAAAGACTGCGACCGGCGTAATTAACATGAAATTAATGGCGATTTTCTACAATCTTGTCATAGGTCGTACGCAGAATGAAATGAAGACAAAAATAAAATAAAAAAGACATATCCCGTTTCTAAAAAAATGTCCTTCACCCTTTCTGGAATGCAGTTAAGTACAAACTGTTCAGAAACGATATGAATTGAAATTTAATGTCATGTATTCTTTA
The DNA here is from genome assembly GCF_001891065.2 of Hippocampus comes. Classification (NCBI taxonomy): domain Eukaryota; kingdom Metazoa; phylum Chordata; class Actinopteri; order Syngnathiformes; family Syngnathidae; genus Hippocampus; species Hippocampus comes. The sequence goes on along the minus strand of NW_017806220.1, from coordinate 400,389 downwards.
TCCTTTGCAAACAATGGCTAATATTAGTGCCGTACTGATGAGACGAGTTGAGAGATCTCAATGAACAGTTGATGTGTCTGTCTGTCTGTCTGTCTGTCTGTTTGTCTTCCACTGACCACAGGGGGCACTGTTGACAAAAATGGTGTTTCCCATTATTGGTTGACATTAGTATTAAGCTAGCGGACTGAAAAGTGTTTTGGTTATTTTAAATAAAATTTTCTTGCTTTTTATGTTTAAATCGACAGTAAATCTCAACAGGGACGGGCACTAAACATCTTGAAGCTTCTTTTTAAAACTAATTCTGTCAGCCAAATCGAGTGCTGTTATGTGAGCAGTGTCCATGCCAGCACAAAGGGCTTGAATCAAATGTTTCTGCCCGCAAGGCAAAAAATGTGGCCCAGCGGCGGCTTATACCTCTTAATTCCTAAAAAACACAACTTATATTGTTTGGGGTGGGGGATGGGGGGTGGGGGGGGGCTAAAGTAATAATTTAAGGTGGAACAACTTTAAAATATAAATGATTGACATCTATGGCAACAATTAATATTAGTTAGGACAACAAAGCAAACTTTTTTTTGGGGGGTGTGGATTTGTTTTTTCTGATATCTTTAAGTTGGGGCCCAAAAAAAAGGACAATTAGTTCTGTAAACTCTTCAATCTTTGTTGCCAATGCGAGAATGCAATTTTCACAGCAGCAAAACGTCAAATATTTTGTTGAATTTCCCAAACTTGCAATGTTCTCAAAGTTTGGTTGCCTTTGAAATTTTCGAGGCAAGTCGGGATGTTGAGCAAGCACAAAACAAAGGCAATGCTTCACCTGCGAATGTCTTCCCTGATAAAACAAACTGACACGACAGAACAGGCCTGTGTCACACTTGTCAAATTTTCGTATTGATGCCGCTCCGCATCTTTCAGCGTGCGATAATACCGCCCGATCAATCTGCCTCGTTTGCTCCCACTCAACTGTCCAAACACTGGTGCGTGCAGGACGCAGTGTGTAGCTGCTGCTCTCTTCTTCTTCTTCTTCTTGCATCTGAGTGGCAGCTTGCGGGTGACAGCCGACGCCTCAACTTGCCCGCTCGTCGCTATAGGCTCTGCAGATGTTATCGGTGCGCCTCTCGGGTTACCCAAAAAAATAGATGCCGGGGCTATATAGCGCTGAGCTCATTGCGTGACGGGACAGGCGTGGTTGTTTTTTTTTTTTTTTTCTTTTTATGTGGGGTGAGAGGGGTGAGATAAAGATGATGGAATTCCTCATTGGGAAGTGAGGTTAGAGGGTGAGGACTGTGAAAGGGGAGGGAAGCTTTTCTTCTGATTGATCTACAAATTTGTTTGCAATTTGCAGATCGTGTTTGGATCAAAGCAGAGAGTCCCGACTTGATAAATGCCATTTAAGGTGCACCCGAGTTTTCTTTTTGTGATTCGTTTTTTGATGCTTTTCTTCTCCTAAATTTTGTCCCGGGTTCTGCTCACAAAAACGCGTGACTCGGCTGTTTCGTTTCCCAGTGAGCGTCTGCGATGAGCCTTCATCCGGAAAATTCCGTCAGTCATATATGAAGGCAAGGCGTCTTTCACAATGCAAACTTTTGTGAACAACTCAAAGCAAAAACACTCGGCCTGTTCCGCAGCGTTCAGGTAACATCTGCGTAACCTGGCCTTCAGAATAAAAGCATGCAGTATAAGAATACAGTTTCGCTATGCTTTCTTTGGCCACATGGAGGATGATCACGGTCGTAATCAATGAACAACCAAAAAAAATAGTTTGAGTGCGGCCAAATAAAGTGTGACAAAACCGTTATTGTATTGCTGTGCTTTTATTTTGAAGGTTTAGCTTTTGACCATTACACTGTCGTTGCCCAAACTTGTCCGAGAATGGCAAAGCAAACCAGGAGGCTTGTTATTGATCAATACAAAAAAACAAAACAAACAAAAATAAATAAATAAATAAATAAAATATTACAGATGGACAATCAAAAATTCAGAGAAATTCAAATTAAGATCATCTGGATAGGTTATTTTCACATTTTGGGTTCATCTGGAAAATGTCACCCAAAAGCCCAATCTCCCTAACTAACGAGTACACAATCAAGACAAGAAACGTGCGAAAAAGGGAAAATGTCTCTTTTGATCTTCTTGTCCTCCCTTTTCTCGAATCTCTCCGCTCCCCTCCATTTTACCTCTTTTATCCCGTCTCCCTTCCTCTTCCTCCCCCGCTCCGTGTGTGACCCTGACATCCGCCGCGCGGGAGACGAAGCAGCTGTGTTTGGCCGTGCGGCGGAGTTCCTCGTTTGCCTTGCGGGTGACAGCCGACGCCTCAACTTGCCCGCTCGTCGCTATAGGCTCTGCAGATGTTATCGGTGCGCCTCTCGGGTTACCCAAAAAAATAGATGCCGGGGCTATATAGCGCTGAGCTCATTGCGTGACGGGACAGGCGTGTTTGTTTTTTTTTTTTTTTTCTTTTTATGTGGGGTGAGAGGGGTGAGATAAAGATGATGGAATTCCTCATTGGGAAGTGAGGTTAGAGGGTGAGGACTGTGAAAGGGGAGGGAAGCTTTTCTTCTGATTGATCTACAAATTTGTTTGCAATTTGCAGATCGTGTTTGGATCAAAGCAGAGAGTCCCGACTTGATAAATGCCATTTAAGGTGCACCCGAGTTTTCTTTTTGTGATTCGTTTTTTGATGCTTTTCTTCTCCTAAATTTTGTCCCGGGTTCTGCTCACAAAAACGCGTGACTCGGCTGTTTCGTTTCCCAGTGAGCGTCTGCGATGAGCCTTCATCCGGAAAATTCCGTCAGTCATATATGAAGGCAAGGCGTCTTTCACAATGCAAACTTTTGTGAACAACTCAAAGCAAAAACACTCGGCCTGTTCCGCAGCGTTCAGGTAACATCTGCGTAACCTGGCCTTCAGAATAAAAGCATGCAGTATAAGAATACAGTTTCGCTATGCTTTCTTTGGCCACATGGAGGATGATCACGGTCGTAATCAATGAACAACCAAAAAAAATAGTTTGAGTGCGGCCAAATAAAGTGTGACAAAACCGTTATTGTATTGCTGTGCTTTTATTTTGAAGGTTTAGCTTTTGACCATTACACTGTCGTTGCCCAAACTTGTCCGAGAATGGCAAAGCAAACCAGGAGGCTTGTTATTGATCAATACAAAAAAACAAAACAAACAAAAATAAATAAATAAATAAAAAATATTACAGATGGACAATCAAAAATTCAGAGAAATTCAAATTAAGATCATCTGGATAGGATATTTTCACATTTTGGGTTCATCTGGAAAATGTCACCCAAAAGCCCAATCTCCCTAACTAACGAGTACACAATCAAGACAAGAAACGTGCGAAAAAGGGAAAATGTCTCTTTTGATCTTCTTGTCCTCCCTTTTCTCGAATCTCTCCGCTCCCCTCCATTTTACCTCTTTTATCCCGTCTCCCTTCCTCTTCCTCCCCCGCTCCGTGCGTGACCCTGACATCCGCCGCGCGGGAGACGAAGCAGCTGTGTTTGGCCGTGCGGCGGAGTTCCTCGTTTATTACCGTTTATGCCATACACAGGCTCGCATGCGTCCGAGTTCCCGGAAGCGGGACCACCCAGCACGAGGCGCAACGTTCGGCCCCAAATGTTTGACGCTGGCCTGCTGTCACACGTCGCGTTCACATTTCAGTGTGATTTCTAGAGCGCCAAATGAATCAAGCCGAGAACCGACACGTGGGTTAAAAATGTTTCCGCTTATAGCGCTGGTGTAAGTTTATGCAGCGTATTCTCAGCCCTTCGCAATTGTAGCTCAGTCTATAAAACTCAGTGGCCTGCTTGGAGGCTTTTTTTTTTCACATCCAATCATATTTCAGCCTCTGTGTGTTGCCATGTCAATCGAATCTGCTCTGCGCATTCAAAATAAGTAGTACTCGCGCATGTAAGTGCAACGGGACTCGTTTCTTTAACATATCAGAATCCGAATTTTTGACGTTTTTAATTCTGACCTAACGTGATACAGTTGCATGCTGTTGCATGAGAGAGAACATTTTCGCGGCCATGGTGACTGCATCTCACTGAGGGTTTGCCGTAAGGTCGTGCACAAACACGAACGCATGCATACATTCAAATGCTCGGAACCTCCCCTGTAACTGAGAAGTCATTGCTGATCACACCATCCATAGTCAGCGATTCTTGAACTGCAATACGCACACATCCAGAACCATCCATCCATTTTCTGAAATGCTTTATCCTCACAAGTGTCCCGGGGCATGCTGGAGCCTATCCCATTTTGTCATTTTTTTTGTTAACTTTTCTTTTGACGGCGGCGCGGACACCCGCAGCGGCTCTTCTTGTTTTATGTTGAGAGGGAAGAAACTTCATCTGTGCATGTGTGTATGTTACACATACATACAGCACATTTGACAATAAAGTTGTATACAATGTAATTCAATTCAATCTGTCTTCGGGCAGTGGGGGGGGAACACCCTGAACCAGTTGCCAGCCAATCGCAGGGCACATAGAGATGAACAAGCATCCACGCTCACACTCACACCTAGGGACAATTTGGAGTGTTCAATCAGCCTGCCATGCATCTTTTTGGAATGTGGGAGGAAACCGGACTACCCGGAGAAAACCCACTCAGGGCCGGGGAGAACATGCAAACTCCACACTGGGAGGCCGAAGCTGGAATCGAACCCGGTACCTCTGCACTGTGAGGTTGATTTTTTTGTTTTGCTCAGCTTAATTTACGAGAAAAAGCCATTTCATTTACCATTGCTTTGGTTTTGTGTACTATCTCCTAATCTAGTTTTATCTCAGGCAATAATTTGCTCGCTAACAGCTAATCAGAATGATCCATTATGACAGCCATTTCATTTACCATTGCTTTGGTTTTGTGTACATACATACACATAATCTACTTTTATCTCAGGCAATAATTTGCTCTCTAACAGCTAATCAGAATGATCAATTGTGACACAACATTTTGCATCCTGCTCACGGGTGATTCATTCAAATCATGTCTAAAGAGCACAATGACACAAAAACCTCTTCATTCTTCACACTTGTAAACGTTACTTTTCCACTTAGGTTTGCCCTTGCTTGTATTATGAGAGTGAGTACAAGATTGGTAGATGTGTGCATTTCACTGTATGAAACATGACTGTGGGTGGTATGAAAAACGATGACGTCTCATCCATGTTGTGTGCTTGTTATGATGGGAAAGTGACGCTTTTGAGTGACTGACTGGAACAATCAAAAGTTTGTAGCTTAAAGGCAGATTCTTTGAGAGTTTGCGTTCAGATCAATTGTAAATTTCTTCTCACCCACACTGACTGGCCTCTCGGAATTTGAGCTTCCGCTTTTGGTTCCTCCCGTTTGCTGACTATAAATAAACCATTTTGCGTGTGAACGCACCTGCTTGGCGCAATTACAGTATAAGGACCATTTGGAAGTCATCTAAAGTGTGTAAATCCAAATGAAACATGTAAATGTTGCTACTCTCTGTGGATTTATGGCCCCGCAAGTAAACATGCCTCCTCTGTTTGAGCATCAGTCTCTAACGAACGGCGGATTATTAGACCGATGAATCAAGCCCCTCTTAGCAGTGTTGATCAAACAAACTTTAATTCCAAGCCGAAATGTTAAGACAGCGCCTGACTAAACAGCAAGTGCTAACATTGCACCCCCCCCCCGCCCCTCAGCCAACTTCTGTGAAATAATATAAAGTCACAGAGGAGTCGGTGAGAATGTGTTCCAAATTTGTGATAAAAGTAAACAAAAGACGGATGGCGCGCTGAAGGGTGGCAGTTAAAACGAGGACACGTTCAGGATGCTCCATTTAGCGTAGCATGAAGTTGACGTGATCCGTGTAAGCAGAGTCGACAGCGTACAAAAGTAATCGTGGCAAACGTCTTCCTAAAATGGTTTGCGTCCTCACATTTCCCCCCGTTCAAATGTTTGAAATAAATTTGCCGCCGAGCAACGCTTCATCCGACACAGCCACCATGTCGTTGCGTTTTTAGCACGCGCTCGCGTGAAATGTTGAGTTGTGATAACTAACCCCCCCCCCCCCCCCACCCCGGGGG
>NW_017806220.1:391454-394158 GCF_001891065.2 Hippocampus comes | reverse complement strand
CCCCCCCCGCCCACCCCTGGGGGGTGACAACAGGGCAAAGGGGTGTGGGGGGGGGGGCAGACAATGCAGGCGAAATGCACTGGAGGCGTCAGACGCGGGATGAAAAGAGGGTGTAATGGCAGACAGATGGGACTGAAAAGAGAAGAAAAGGGGGTGTTTCAGCGGAGGAATTGGTGGCGCTGGCATCTCCAACAGGAGATACGTTTACACTCGCGTATCAAATTCACTCCCCGGAGTTGGGAGTATTTACAAAGATGCGGGGAAGCCGCACGAGCCACAATCATTAAAAGGTGTGTGCCAAGACTTTTGCCTACAAAGCTTCGATTCGATCCAAATTGCAGCGCCTGTCCCACTGACCTTGGCTGTGGCTAACTAAAGGAAAGCCTATTTTTAGCGATGGGACCACCAAAAAAAAAAGCGTGGAAAGAGATAAGCAGACATATTTCTCGTGTTATTTCCAACTGATCTCTGTGTGCGATGCCTTCCACGGTGACGAATTCCACACCCGCCGGTGGAAAGTAAACACACATTTCGGGCACCACCACCGCCACACTGTACAGATGTTCGGTCGGCTCGTCATCGGAGGAGCCCAGGTTGGAACCTTCAACTTTGGCCACAGGGGGCGACAGAGAAGAAACTTTCTCGTCGCAGACTCGAAACAGCCACCTCGGGTCATTTTGGTGTCTTTCGCTGACTTAATACAGGCAAGTCTGCAATGGGAACAAACATTTCTCACGCGACTGACAAAAAAGTGACACGAAAGTGAATTCAAATCTTCTGCGTGAGCCCTCTCTCCAGCGAGTGCATTTCAAGGCTGCACCGCATACGGGAAAATAGCCTTAAATGGTCAAAGTTGCCCCCCACCCCCCACCACCGTCCTCATTACGAGTCAGCACCTCCAGAGAAACCATGAGAGTGCTCCGAAGGTCGGCTGCAGGATTTCACGTTAAGTGTGAACAGTTCCAGTGATTGCGAGCTTGGGTTTAACCATCTACACAGCTGCTTGCACAGAACGCAAACAAAAGCATTGGGAAGTTGTTTAATCATTGTTTAGGGGCATATACTGTGGGTGTGAAGATGAGGGGGGAGGAGGGGGCAGGTGGTGATCACGCGTGCATCCCCTGGAACGGACAAGCTAAATTAAAAAAAAAAAAAAAGTTAAACAAAAACCAGTGTGGGTAATGCGAAGGACTGTGCTGTTTTTCTTCCAAATGCATGTACGGATCCTTCCAACTGCGTCAAATGTTATCTTTTGTGCTGTTTTTCTTCCAAATGCATGTACGGATCCTCTAACATGAATTCCTGCTTCCACGTGCGTCAAATGTTATCTTCGGGGTGTAGCTTCAGACCAGGAGGTAGCTGGCTTTTGAAGCAGTTTCTACCACTCCTAAAATGACACCATAAAATTCTGAAATATCGATCGTTCTTGCAGAGGGTAAAGAATATATGCCTGTGAGTATTGTGATGTTATCTGTATAACCGCCGCGATCCATGCTAACCATCAGCGTGGCATTTTGCAGTTTGTTAGCGCCAGGTGAAGCAAAAGTTTTCGTTTTTTTTTTTTTTTTTCCATCACGTTATAACCACTTGCAGCTTCCACAAAATGTCCATGAAACTGAATGAGGCAGCGGTATGAAGTGAGAATATTTCAGCATGCTACAACAAAGCGACAAGACCATACGGCTGTATGGGGAAAAATCTAGGCTACCTGGAGGCGAGACTCACTTGGCATTATAGATGATTAAAAAAAAAAACCTGGATGGCGTAGACGTTGGCGCCACATGTTCAGAAACGTTTGTTGGAATAGGAATGGTGGCAGGGGGGGCTAATGCTGGGGGAGGTGGAGGTGGGGTTGGGGAATCTGCGTCGTCTTTTATCCTGGAAAGGTTAGAAGGCTTGGCGTGTTGCAGCAAGATTGGACAATAGCTTCTCATATAGGTGGATCAAAAAAGCTTGCACGCAATGCCAGCAGAGAAAAAAAAAAAAAGAAATAGCACATAAGGAGGAATGCGGGGTTAGCGAGGTTATTGAGGAATCCGCGCACAATGCAACGTGTAGATTCTTCTCGCCGTCTCCCTGCTTGACTAATCTTGATGAAAGGGTTCATTTAAGAGTGCCACACTAACGTGAACTTATAGATAGTAAAAGCGAGAGTTCCCAGAGTATTATTTGTCTGCACCCGGACACACTGTCCATTACGCGCACGGGATTTGGCGGCGTGGCCTCTTGGCATTTCGCTGGTAGCTAGGTGCAACGGCAATGCAAACGGCATGTAAGCACGACTTGCCTATACGGCCGCCGTCGAATTGCGCGGCCTCAGTAACGAGCGCGTGGCGCCAGAAGAGGCCGTCTATCGCAGTAAACATGCTGGGGATCGTTACCATGCGAGAAGCACAGGCACGCGCTGGGGGGGATTTTTAGGCTACAAATCTACATTTACGGCGGCCCGGTGGTCGACTGCTTAGCGCCTTGGCCTCACTGTGCAAAGTTGCAGGGTTCGATTCCGGCTTTGGCCTCCCTGTGTGGAGTTTGCATGTTCTCCCTGTGCCTGCGTGGGTTTTCTCTGGGTACTCCGGTTTCCTCCCACATTCCAAAAACATGCGTGGCAGGTTGATGGAACACTCAAAATTTTCCGTAGGTGTGGATGGTTGTTCGTCTCTTTGTGCCCTGCGATTGGCTGGCAACCGGTTCAGGGTGTACGTAT
>NW_017806220.1:367445-391382 GCF_001891065.2 Hippocampus comes | reverse complement strand
TAGAAAGAGAGAGAGAGAGAGAGAGAGAGAGAGAGAGAGAGAGAGAGAGAGAGAGATATCTATATATCTATCTATCTATATCGATATCTATATCTATCTATCTATAGATAGATACATACATACAGATATCGATATCGATATAGATAGATATATACTGTATATTGCCACAAGCCTGGCCTTGTCGCAGATGAGGGAATGCAATTAGACTCCGAGAAGACGATGCATTTTGACAATCCATTTATCCACGCATCATCTTTTGAATGATGAGCTCCTCTTAAAACACAGGGGCATCTTCCAGCATCTTCTGACTTGCGTGAGCGTTCAACAAGTTGAAGCTCCTGCAGGCTAAACGGAGGCAGGAAGAGTGCAGGTCATATCCTGTCTGCGTGTACTCATTTCCCGACACAGGTGCGCTTGTTTTTACCCAAGCAAATATTACCTTGCAACTGTTTTATTAAAGCAAGAATGTCGGATATTCCCTCGTGCTTTTTGTTCTTTTCCCCGTGTACCTGTCGCAGTTACACAATGTCGGAGCATCTGCGAAATACCTTGTAGGCTTTGTTTTCTTTTTTTTTCCCCTCCGGGGTTCCTTTTGCATGACTGACATTTCACCATGTCAGACTTGCCTCGCTGAAGCTCAAACCCAACTGACCCTTGCCAGTATTGCCCCCACAAGATGTCCCTTCTGTTCCAGTTTTACGGCGTTGCCGTTCAATTCAATCGTGCACTCGCAAGAATGCGCTGCAGAGAGCGTGAGTCGATGCTTGTGCCAATGTTGGGCAACACCGGTGAACTTTTAACCGCGAGCGTATTTTCATTCGCCCCATTAAGTCAATATGCTACATGCCAACGCAGAAGAGGAATCAGAACACTCTGGCACGCACATGACAATGTCCTCAATGTCTTCGACGAACCGTGTTAGGAAATAGCGTGCATCAAACCGTTTGATTTTGTCTCACAAAAGTCCGCTAGCTTAATGCTAACATGTAATGTAAAACAGCATTGATGGGCTTACAGAAATTAGAACATAGATGTTATTTCAGCCACCTGCTGGTTTCACATTTCTTTTTCTCAAATCAAAACTATGGACTTGCCTTCATACTTTAAAAACACGATCGCTTGAAAATATAGCGGGGTGGGGGGAGTCGTTGGGCACAAACAATGAACTGTGTCATGGCGGGGGTTTACTGCACTCTGCATTTATTTGGCATGAGCTAACTCAACCTGAATTCTGGTCATGGCATCACTTCCACGCTGATGTCAGGGTCCTTCCAGCGCAGGGCAGAAATAAAAGACAAGCGACGAGTGGGGGTGGAGAGTAACAAAGGAAAAGGGTCGCAGCGGGCGGCGGGGAGGGGGCGACGGTTGCCGATCGGGAACCCCTTGATAATTTACGGCTTTTCATAGTGATGCAAAAAGGTCAATAAATTGAGTTGATGTGAGGCCTTTTGACTCGCTCCCACGTGAATGCACACGCAGGAACGCTTCATATGGGCTGCACACTAGAGGGCAGCCACATTGTGTGTGTAAATGTGTGTGTCGAGGGTCGGGGGGGGGGGGCCAGTGGGGGGCCCATCCATGACCTTTTCAGATAAAGACTCTGAACAAGACACTGCAAGATATACAACTGGTATTTTCTTTTAAGACTGCACCCCTCATAGCGCTTGGACCTGCTGTCTACTTCCGGTTTGTCTGACTCTGTCGTTTTTTTTTTTGCCGCTTGTCAGAAAAAGAAAGGCCTTTTCAACATTTTGTTGGCCTGAGTTCAAACCAAAAAAATGCATGAGGTATGAAAGAAGCGCGGCTATTTTTGTTCTCCATTTGTACTTTTCCATCGTTTTTCTTGCCAATTAATGTGCGTCATGCTAGATCCCTTATTGGTTGAAATAAATGGCGCACGATTAGACTGTGAAACAGTCATGTGTAGTCTGAAAACAGTAAAATCGAGTTTTATTGAGACTGGAAAAATGACCAGATGCCGTCACGTGGTGTCAGCGAAGCTTCGGGGCAGAAATTTTGTGTCAACAAGTTTTTGGTGGTTTAGACAGGAGAATTGAACCTTTTTCTTCCATATGCGTGTTCCTCACCAACGGACTACAGTTGTTTCTTTACGTTCAAACTCCACTTGTCGCAATCCCACGTGACATCATGCGCGCTGTGATCGCGAGATTACATTTTTAGACATCGATGATCACGGCGCCCTCAAACTGCTCGTTGGAGATTTCAGTGCTCATCTTTACCATAGTCCACTGTGGGGGGTCTCTCTCGCACATATGTGTGCGGCTAACAAAAGGGCGGCTGGGTGTTTCGCCAAACGTTCGACAGCGTGTCGCCACAAAATGAAGTGAGATGGATGGCAACCTGTTGCAGAATTTTACTGCAACAGGTTTCCCCCCCCCCCCCACACACACACAGACCCTTTGAGGTAGGTTTTAAACAGAGCAGTCCCCAGACACCACTTTGCTCCATGTAAGGGGCTTAAGGGGCCCCGGGAGAGCTGTTTAAACCTGGTGACTTTGTAGGTCAGAGGCCTGCTGGTGGCTGCGCTGACCACATTGCCCAATGCTCATTTAAGCGCGGAATAAAGCAACATGGTGAATAAAAAAATGGAACATACAGTCAATGACGTGGCGAAAGGCAGCCATCTCCATGAGGTACATTCCCCTAATCTGCGGCCACTGTTTGGAGTAAGCAAAGTGATGAAAAGAAACTAAAAGCATCTCACATTTCTGTTTTTTTTCCGTTTTTTTTTTTTTTTTCTCCCAAGTTAGCATTTACTCTGGAAGCCCGATATCGGGTTGCACGGCAATATGGGCACAGCCTCTGAAAGCTTCACCGTTAGATTTCAGGCTCTGGGGCTGCATGGATGCCTTTAGCATTAGCCGCCCAGGTAGAGTTACAGCTATGAATTAGCTCAACATCAAGTCGGACGGGAAGCTTGAATGGCCGCATTGTGAACATACGAGAGGCTCGGGCATTGTGAGGACTGAGGTCCCCCAAAACAAAGGCCGATACCGATGACTTAGGCGGTGTCAAGTTGCTTTCAATCTTTTTTTTTTTTTTTAAATGTGAACTAGCCATGAGAAGATTCATGAATTCTACACAATGGCTCAAATTGCAAGATACGTACCGTGTTATTTGCATGCAAAAATATCAAAATGTGTTTTATGGGCGACAACTTGTTTTGCCGTGCAGGTGAAAAGCCTCACGGGAGCAAAGGTGTGCAGCGTGTGGGCGGATACACCGAGACCACCTGAGAAGAAAGCGGATGGCTGCCAGATTTCGCTTGTGTCATTTAGCGTTTGGATTTTGGAAGGTTTTTTTTTTTTTTTTGTTGGTTTTATTTTTTTGAGGGGGGTTGCACAAGCTCAGCACTTGTCAAAGCATGTTCATCCCCTTAATGTGAACCTGCGCACGTTCAACATCACAATCTTTCCCAGCTGCTCTTTTCCTTACTTTTTATCAACGACACCGACAGGATGTCCAAAGTCAAGAAAATCAGGAATCGGTGCCTTCTTTGCAGCCATCTGCGGTCACTCCAAGATGTGTAAAAGTGAGCGATTTGAGAATGTTTCTTTTTTCTCGGCTGTTTTCTGAGGAGGATAGTTTCCAAATGGGCACTAATTAAGTTCATGTGGCCATGGCATGCTAAATCAGATCACATTTTTGTCCCCCCCCCACACATCCTCGCTTTTCTCTTCTGCCTGTGACGTGTGTGCACTCACGGCCTACAACGAGGCGCTCTCAAGCGGCCACATCAATGTGAAGCTGTTCCAACTGTTACGTCAGACTGTATTTTTTTTTTTTTTAACACCCTCACGGTAATCTGCCTTTCCTCTTCACGAGAAGTACGTATTCACTGCGGACAATGAGGCGTTCTAAGGCGGCTACTTGAAGGATGCATTTTCAGGGGACATGCAAAGCATGCTGGCTAACTGCATGCCACATTTGCACCAAATAACAACCGACTGAAGGGAAGGCTCAAGTTGTTCGGGCACGGGGAACTCGGGCCGGACCAGAGATTTTAGCCGGAAAACTGAAATCGTGAAGGCTTTATCGTCACAATGAGGAATATTAAGTTCTCAATCTTTTGCGAGTTTTAAGCCATTATCCTCAATAATAGACAATATTTATCGGAACAAATATGTGAAAGTGATAAGATCTCTAATTGTGTTTAAAAACGTTTAAAGCACGTGGGTGAAATAAAAAAAAAAAAAAATAACTATTGCGAGTGGGTCTGGAAAATAGACCCCACAATAAACAAGGATTCACTGCACAGGCAAAGATTTAAGATTCTCGGTGTGTGGCATTGTATCACCGAAGGTAAAATTCATCCGACAAACAAGCTTGGCATATTTTACAGCAAGATAAAAGGATTTGGAAATGAGAAAAGAGAAAAGGAGAAGTGATGGGAAAAGATGATCAGGATAACACATCTTGAGCTGTTTTGCTATCTTTGCAGGGCTTGTGTCAACCTGCGGCGCGGTGCGCAGGGGGCGCCCGCTGAATGAGGAGCATGGACAGCTCAAGGCTCACCTTGACGTGAGCACATGTCAACGCAGGGCTGGCAGATTGGGAATGTATGGAAATTCCTGTCAGGGCTAGCCATTATGTATCTGCGGGCTTAAAAGAGCCTGCCGGCCTTATCGTCACATAATTCGGAGCTTCTAGGAATGAGGAGGGGGGGAAAAAAAAGACAAGATGGAATGCTACGACTGCGTAGCAAGTGTAAGTGTTGTAGGTGGAAAACCACCTGCCTGGGTCCAAGCACCGAAATGTCTACACTGCTGGCTGAGAAGGTCGCAAATGCTCCAAAATTCCCACAGGCGTAATCCTTTTTGACCTCCAAGAGTGGAGGCTACTATCGGTCACTAACCGATTGGTGTAATGACCAGAGTTTCCATTATTTTTGTCCACACAGTTTAAACGTGTGGGCGTGCCGCCGAGTGATTCACAAGTGCAGACGTTCATTAAAACGGCGCCTCGGTATTCTTTCACTTTGAGGCAGGTCAGAGCGAGAATCGCTTCAAATAATTGGCCGGCTCTTCTTCAACTTAATCTCCGGATTTCCAAGAATTCCCCAAAGGAGTTGTCGCTTTTCTACTCGGAAGAGAAGGTGTACAACTCGTACAAAGTGGGAGTCTCAGAGTCTGATCAACAAAAACTCGACTTCACTGCCGCTCTTAGTTTTAAAATAGCCGAGACGGAGTGACAGTGGCCTCCTCGGGGAGGAGTGTCGGGTTCTGTGTGACTCATCCGAGTTGAGGGAAGGTAAATCCCGGCACAAATATTAATTACAAGTCTAATTTGGAAAGACAGACACATGAAGGCGTCGGAGCAAATATCCCCCGTCGGAATAACATCACCCCGCCCGCCCCCCATTTAAATCGGTTTCGGCTTGACTGGCAACGTGCAGAAATGTTTTAGGATTTGCCTGACACGTCTGCCGGTGTCCAACACCCAAAATAAGATTGCAGTCAAAAGTCAAAGGCTGCTACGGTTTCCTTGTCGGTGTCCACAAACAAGAACAGAAGTTGTCGGAAGGAAATGAATGACTACACCAAAAGAATCTGAAATATTGTATCTTGAACAAATACAGTCGAGCCCACGAAAGAATTCCAGTGAGTTGCGGTGTTTGACTGTGCTTCAACTGTAAAACGCTCTGTTTCTCTCTGAAGGCAAGGGGTGAAATTAATTAAACATCTTTTGTGGAGAGCAAAAAGGCGAGTCGGACAATCGCCAGCTTAGGCCAAGAAGCCGACATGTGTTTATAGGTTGAGGAATGTATGTGGAGTCTATGGGACATGTCAAGCCACAAAACACAGTGAATAGTGTTGACATGCCCTCCCCTACCTGAGCCAACCATGCACCAAGTACACCCCCAACGCCCTCCATGGCCCCCCTACGCCCTCCATCTTCTCTTTTGTCCTCACATTCCTCCCATCACAAGTAGAGTACAGCTCCGGGCGGCCAAGCTTGAAAAGCTACGAGCCCTCTGCCCCTTCGCTCTTGTGAATGAATGAAGAAAACCTGCATGGGACTGATAGTAATCAAAACACATTTTTTGGGATGATCTACTTCTCTGGAGGAAGCACCAGAAAGAACCACTGCTGTATTGCGGTTCATCGCTCGCATCTTTGATGATTCGGTGATTGATTTTTATGTGGGTTTTACGTTTTTTTTCGCTTTTTACAAAACGTGAGTGGGCCTGGTACGTATCCCAAGCGATAAGTGAGGCTCCACTGTACTCATTTTTACTGTAAAGCATCAACAATGCGTCGTCGACGGCAGTCGAGGAAACCATGAGAACGGCTCACAGGCTCAACCAATCGAGTGTGTCACGACACTTAACGTCCTCCGACCGGCTCCGTTGCAACTTTATTTGTACACCTCTGTTTACTAAGGCATCCGTCACTGTGACATGCATTTGCATTCCGCAGGTAAACTTACAGTATATACAAAGCCCTGCGCTGTGTCTCCACCTCAGGTTTGCGCGACCTTCGAACCGCTCTGGGATGCGGCGACTTCTTGGAAACTTCCAGTAACAGACTGGACCACCAAGCAGCCAATGGGGAGGGACAAGCGGTGCGCGTCTGTTTTCACACTGAGCACGTGTGAGATTGCAGAGACCGACACAACTCATTTGTCTAGACGGACAGCGAATTCTGCGGTGGGCAGGGAGGCCACGCAGACGATGGAGCGCTTCTGAATTGTGCAGAGACATGTATTTTGTCAAAAGAAAAGCAGGGACTTAACCGAGCTTTACACAGCTTGCAGGCGTCGTGGCTTCTCACAAATACCCAGCAGGAATCGTGCCCAAACAAGCCACCTGTTGTCAGTTCCATTGACTCGCTCTAGAACACAGGAAAGCACCGAGCTGAAGAAGGGGCAAGGTGGGGAGGATGTGATGAGTCCTCATTTGGGATCAGCCTGCCTTGAGACAACAAGTCCGCAGAGAGCCCAAAGGCAGTGATCATATTTTCAAAGGGCGAGGAGTGCAAGGATCGGAACCACTTAAGTGGTTGATCAGAGGAGGAACGAGAGAGGGGCGGTGTCCCGGGTGGATGGACACTCCAGGCTTAACCATAATGAACAAAGGAGGGTTACGCTCAAAGAATCGAGATGAAGAAAGACAAGCAAATTAGGGAGCGCTTATGTATTCATTGTAACCTACTTGATCCACGTCGCCACCCTGTGGTCGCTCTCTGCTCACCATGCGTACCACCACCCGCAGATCCCTTCATTCCCAAACTGCGTAACTACTTATGGTTGTATCTTTTCATGTTTTTTTTTAAATTGATATTCATTTTTTTCAATCGTGCCTGATCACACGAAATGCATTGACTCGATATGCAAATGTCCCGCCAGAAATGTCGTGCACGCATTTGGTCTGAAGGTAGCAAAAACACTGTCTCAACTGGATCTGCAGCAGAGGAGCCACCTGATTGGATGAATTCGCCATGAAGATCCTGGGGCGTCCAGGTGCACTGATCAGAATTAGGATTAGGATATACTGTATATATACACACACCATACCTGCCTTCACTCAATTGGCCCTCCTCCTAGTTTCCCTTTGCTGCCTCTCTTGGGTGTTAAAAAAGATACAACTAATGCGATGAGCCCTCTCCCACCTCTGAGCAGCCCGACCTTTCACCTTTACTGCGGAGAGGTTGGGATGAGTGGATGGAATGGAATGCTCTCCGACGGGCGCCGGGAGACAAGTCGAGCCGGCCAGTAAATGTGCAACTTTGCTTGGGTTTAAAACTTGCTACTCAAGGCACGCAAGCATTCAACGTTGAGGTGAACATTAACTATCCGAGTTTGTTGTTGGACGGAGGAGAAATCCGCACCGAGAGGGAGCGATGAGGTCATACGGTGACCTTGAGCTCTCACTGAGAAACATGGGAAAAACCCCAGAAGGATACGGTGGCGCTTTGCTTTAATTTGCCTGTAAAAATTATTTATGGTGGCAAGAGGCGACATCTACATTTTCTTTCCGTCGTTGTTCCGTCGAGGTATTGTGCTTTTCTTTTTTTTTTTTAAATCATGGGCTATCAGTCTCCAACGTTCCTTCAAACCTCATTCCCTAAAGCCAATCTAAAATTAAATCCACATTTCACACACACAGGCCTTCAGGCGAGCAGGAAAAGGTCAGTCCGTGACCCTTTCTGGAGGTCAGAAGACTGTTTCAACCTTCTTTAGGTGGCTTGATTTAAGTCACCCGTCTATGCGTGGACACGCCACGGCCTCGCATTGTCGCCTTTATCTCACCTTTTCGTTGCCCTACGCTTGGACTTCTTCAGTGCCCATTTCAGAGATCAGGTTTGGACAAGACGGCTTGAGGTGACTCTTTAAAAGACAGTTGAAAAGTTGCATATTCTTTCAAAAATAAATAAAAGCCTTTCGGCAAGCCTGGAACTGTCGCTCTCCCTCTTGGAATATTTAAAAGATTACAGTGAACACTGCTGAATTGTTGAATTTTAAGCGAGAATCTTTATATGTTTTTTAAGGGGTTGATTCAGGTCATGTTGTGCTACATCATGCCAGACAACACAAACTAAGGTCTCTTGGAAGAAATAAAGCATAATTAACAGTCAGAAAATAAACAGAGAAGCTTCCGGACTAACACTGACGCCCCAAAAGTTATCGCCGTTTCTAAAGACCAGAAATCATTTACATCTGTGAGAACTGTTGTATTCTCTATTTGTATGTGTGCTAAAGTAGCACTTTTTATTTAATCGCCTAGGAAATCTATGATAACTTTCATTAGCCTCTCAATGGCGTTTTACATTATACTGTAGCGGTAAGCTAATGGACCTTTGTTCGGACAAAAAGACACGGTGTGGTTGAAATATACACGTACCTAACTGGAGTTTCTCCTTTTTATTGGCGGCACTTCGGATACCTGCCTGTCACCTTTGACCAGGTCAGCTTTTCCCATTGACCCCCAGAGCTTGTTTCCCACAGCAAAGAATTGATGAGCTATCGAGTATTTGAGATATATGAGGCACCGCTAGGCGAGTGACATCTGCTGAGGGATAAAAGGGTTAAAAATTGGATTATTTGGGGTGGGCGGGGAGGGGGCAAAGAGGAGGCACAGACAGGTGTGTGACCCCTCCAAGAAGCAGGAAGGAGGGGGCGGCTGGGCAGGAGAGCAAAGGGGAGCGGGTGGGGCGGTTGCTATAGCGATGAGATGGAATGTTCATGTCGCCCCTGGCAATGGATCATTAGCTATTACCCTTCACATGCTGACGGGTCCTAAGCCTAGACCTGTCCCCCATTCAAACTGTCACAGATTCCAAGAACCTGCTGTCATCTGGAATGCCGGTGGGGTCGGGAATGCCTGAAAATTCCATCAGGACACGGCGCACCGCTCATCTGTAGCACTTTTTCAAAAATCATTCAAATAATACAATGTTCCTTCAGTAGACTTCAACCTCAAATAAGTTACAGCACGTCTGTAAAGTCACCTTGAATTTTTTTGTTCTTCTCCCGGGGCGAATGTGTACATTGTCGTGACATGTGCACTTAATACGCTTAAAAATGTGTACTAAACAATCCAAACAGATGGTCACCGATGTCTGTCGGCGTTGTTTACATCACTGTCTCCATAAAAAAAAAAATGAGGAAACAGCTGATACGCGTCTGGTCCAGTTTTGGGAAAGCAATATAAGCAAGCCGGATTGTTATCATAAGGAGAGGCTCAGGCACACTTTACATACATCTTCATTCAATTTCAAACATATGCTGGAATCAGCTAGATGTACCGTATTTGCTTCCTTGCACAAACAATGTCAAGGACAATACTGGAATTCTTGCAAAATCCTCGACTTAAAAGACAGATGCTTGCAAACTCTCGGAGCAAATAAAGGGCAAGCAAACTCGTTCATTTTTATCCTTGCTTAGCTCACATACAATGGTCCAGAATCTGCTTGCAGACATGCCGGGGGTTCACAATTTCCAAAAGCTGAAACTGGGTGACAGCAAAACTTAACTGAGCTGAACACACACAGTCAGTCAGTATTGAAGCCCACCCCCACCACCCCACCTTGCTTGTGAATGAGCAAGTGGGCTATTTTTGGAACAAGAGGAGCCTGCTGGACAACAACAACAAGAGGGGGAAAATTATAGAACAACTCAAGTTACAAAAAAGGCGGGAATTTCTATCATCATATCACCTTAAACCCAATAATACGGACAAATGCAAAGTAACGGCTGCGAGAGTCTGTTTTTTTTTTTTTTTAAACAATGGTACTACACCACATGCCACCGAGTCTCCCTCATTAATGGGCATTTGGCGCCGTGGTGGGCATGACGGAAGCAAGCCAGAGGAAGAGCAGAGAGGCCCTTGGTTTCCATAATGAATGGCGGCAGAAGGGAACGGTGCCAGGTAGGGCCACGACACCTTTAAATAAAAACTGTCACTCAAAACGTTAATAAAAGTGTCTCAATTATTCTTCCCGTGTCAACTCAAGTGCAAATATGAGGGCACTGGGTTCAGACATGTACTGTTAAGATATTTACATGCCTTACGTGGCAATTCCAGGAAAGCGAATTAGCAAGCAAAACTGTTTCAATTCTTGACAAAGCCCTTTGAATACGTTTGGTGTTTTAAGGAGATTGGACACAAAATGGAGGCCTTTGTTGCTCGATATAACGTAGCTGCCTCCGGTTGCCGTTCAATGGCAGTCGGAGAAATGTGTTTGGATTCCAGCCAAAGGCAGGTTAAGGCAGCGGTGTGACCCAGTCCCTTCCTCGTACAGTACAGAAACAGCTCTTATTAAAGTAATACATGATACAAGTTTGAACACCGATTTGGGAAAGGTGTCAGTTTGTGTCTTAATCCATCGCAGTGCAGTGTTTAATACATCCATTTGCCAAACCGCTTCTCCACACGAGGGTTGCATGCGTACCAGAGTCGAGTCTTCGGGCGATAGGTGTGGTACACCTCAAACTGGTCGCCAGCCAATCACAGGGCACAAGTAACCAACAACCATTCCCACTTGCAGTCACACCGACGGACAATTCAGAGTTTTTAATTCACCTAACCCTGCGCGTTTTTAGAACGTGTGAGGAAACCAGAGCACCCGGAGAAAACCCACGCAGGCACAGGGAGAACATGCAAACTCCACACAGGAAGGCCGGCATCCAGATTCGAACCCATGACTTCGACACTGTGCGGCGGGTGTGCTAACTTGTCGACCACCATGCTGCCAGTATTTGAAATGCAAATGGGAATTTGAGTAGGACTGAATGGAACAGTCCTAAAATGGTTCAGGTCCTACTTGTAAGAAAATGATTTATTTTGTTACCATTAGAAAGTTTGAATTTGATCAAATGATCATGATGTGAGGTCCTTTAAGGGTCCGTCCTTGGACCTCTTGGATTCAGCCTGTATATGCTACTATTCTTCAGAACGCAAATGATGGTTATCCTGGTTCTACAGATGATACACAGCTATATCTATCGACGTCCCTAAATGACACCAGTTCAGTGAAGGAGCTGTTGTGTCACTGTCTGAAGTAAATTGTTAACTAGATGAAACGATATTCCCGTCAACTAAAGCAAAAACAAAACTGAGGTGAGTGTTGTTGGCTACAGAGAACAGAGCATTACTGTTAATCAACACCTCAAGACACTGTCTTAAAAAGCCAAAGACCTGGTCCGAAACCAGGGGTGCATAGAGACTCCGATCTGACTTTCAGCAGTCCTTTGGAATCAATCACTAAAACAGCCTTTTACCAGTTGAAAAAACACATCCGGATGGAAGGCTTCCATGTTCCAAGCAGATCAGTAGAAGCTTATCCATGCTTTTGAATTTGAATGGTCTTCTGACTGGACTCCCTCAAAAGAGCTTCAGCTCTTCATCAAATCAGCTGCAGCTCATTCACAACACTGCACTTTGGGATTGGACCAGAGCAAAGAGATCAGCGCACATGACTCTGATCCTTTTGGCTTTCCAGTGGCTCCCAGTCAGCTGTACAATAGATTTGGAAATCCTGCTACTGGTCGACAAATCTCTCAATCATTTAGGTCCTGAATGCATTGAAGAAATGTCAGTAGACTCGGGTCATTTAGTGGAGCCCAGAGTTCAAAGCGTACATGGTGAAGAATCTGGTATGCTGCATGCAAATGCAATAAACTGCCAACAGGCGTGAAGTCAGCCCCAAGTGTAAATGCTTTTCAGTACAGGTTTAAACATGACGCTTTTTTTCCCACATTACGTTTCAAGTTCTTTTTAAAGAATCTTGTTCTTGCACTGTATGTTCTGTCAGTTATTTTAGAAAGCTACTTTGATGGATTTAATTGACTTTTAAATGCCTTTGACTCTTGTTTATAAATGCTTTTAAATGTTGTACTTTTAATTGCTGCACGTGAAGCACATTGAGTTATCTTGTCTATGAAATGCACGATATAAATAAATCTGCTTTGTCTTGCCTTGCCTAGTAAACACGATTCTGCGTCGCTGTGAGAGTTGCTGGGAATCGCACGCCTAATCAATCAATCAAAGCCTCAATTACAGTACACGGATGCTTGGATTAAAAAGCAAAGCCTGATAAATAAAGAATTCCTGTCCTGGATGAAGACTGGGTTCAAGCCAGGGTGTGGGTGATGGCGTCATCTGGCACCTGACTGACTCATGTGGTGGTTTGCCCTGTGGAAAGGACTCAAAGACGAATTGGGAAGTCTTTTTATTTATGGATAAAGACCACGGAGACGAACAGCCAGGAGAACCCGTCGACACTGCAATGAAAAGTCCCACATTTGCTGCACGAATCATTTTTTTGTAAGAACAAGACTCGCGCAACAAGTCCTCGCGTGCATGAGTGCATTTCATATGCAGCCAAAAAAATTAAAATCCACAGGTTATTCCCTTCATGTCCGCAATATGTTGTGGCACTTCTGTAGCCCGAGGCTGCGTTTCGTTCACATCATTTACTTTGGCCGCTGCCACGTAAAGTTATTACAAAATAAGGTCCAGAAAAACAAACATAAGTAAGGTGGAGAAGAAAAAAAAAATCCAATAAAGGTATAAAATGCACCCAAATTCCATCACTCACGCAAAGCATTGACCTGGAGGCGAAGGTGGGCAGCCATGGATGAGATCATCTGGCTAAGCTGAAGAGGTGGCGAGATGGCGCGCCCGAGATCCAAGTCAATAGGGAGTTGAGAAGTGGACAACAAAGAGTGGCGTAATTTTGGTGCCGTTGTTACGACTGGAGAAATAAGCACAATTATGAAGGCTTTCATTTTCATGCGGCGGGGCGCTAATCGAACTGGAGCTACGCGTTTGTTGGTGTGGAATGAATTTACACTGTCAAGCAAATATGTCATGTCCACCCTCTTCAAACATCATGACCTCAAAAGATTAATGCTGCTTGAAAATCAACGCAACTGCAGACAAACACTCACATGCACCCACAAGCTAAGAGTGTGTGTGTGTGTGGGGGGGGGACCGACAGGCAGACAAAAGAAGATGTGTTCCCTCTGCACAGGCATGCACATGGTAATTGGAAGGGGGGAAAAAGTCTATTGCCAAAGTAATGATGGGGAGGGTGACGTGAGAAAGAGAAGAGTAGCGCTAAACATGTATCCTACACTCACAACATTTTTCAAGGTAAGTGACTGTAAACGCCAGCTGACGCTACGTGCAATGAGGTCAACAAAGTCATGCACGCAAACCCCAAAATAGTTGCTGGAAAATGAGTTGCAATATGACAAAGATTTCCCCCAAAATGAAATTCTGTCAGAATGACAAGTCTGGTTGGAACCGCGACTTCAACCTGAAGACAATCATCAAGAATTTTGAAATTGGAATGATTGGTCCTGGCGAAGTTGAGTTTTTTTGAGTTGGAAAGAGATTTTAGAGTGATATTGCCAATAAAAAAATGGCCCAAATGCCTACAAATGATAGTAAAATAGTATCATTTCGTTCTCAAGATATTTCCTCAATTGGCTGACAAGTTTCAAAGTTTAAATTTCTACCAGCGCGTTGTAGTGGGTTGAAATTCCAAAGGGGGTCTCCAAATTGATGGCTCTAAATGACCGCGGCATTTCACATGATGTCACTTGTCCTAAAAAAACAGACTTAACACAAATGGAACATTGTTCGTAAAAAGAACAGTCGTGTACTTTACTAATCAATTGTTGTTTTTGTAATTTTTTCTGTTACCGAGGATTTGAGAGACATTTGTTTGGAGACATTTATTTGTTTGGTTGTTGTTGTTTTTTTTTGGGGGGGGGCACTTACTTTTATTAGTCACTTTTTGTAGAGGATATATGCCTGTGAGTGTTGTAATCTGCCTACCAAGGTTACTATACGAAACGGAACCTAATAAAATAGCTATGAATAAAATGTTAAAAAACATTTTCATGAACGAAACAAAACAAAAACAAAAATGCTCTTTAAAAAAATATAAATGAACTGACCTCACCTTTATCAAACTAACCATAGTTGTGGCGAATATATCCTTCGTTTTAATCTTAAGACTTTCGGGGGTTCATTTCAAATGTATTCATTTTGCTTTTTGCTATACGTCCATGCAGAATAAGGAAGATCAAAGAGAACTTACTTTACTTTATTGCACAACACTTGGTGACTTTTTTTTTTTTTTTAATCTTGCACTCAACAATTACCGGTACCCTAATAATAAAAAAAGAAAGTAAGACAAAAACTATTAAAAAACTAAACTGAAATGAAGCAATTCTGAAAAACTAAAAACTCATTCAAACAAACTTGCTCTAAAAACCCTACCTGACTGACTACATGCATTGCTCACTGTTTATGTTGAAATACTCGTCGCTTCAAAAACCACCGCAGTCAATGCGAAGTTTTAGCACGTCAATAGTATTTCCCATCGTGTGCTAGCATGAAACGAGCAGGGCCGTTCTTAAGGCAATATAGTTTGGACGCTTTAAATTATACAATATGCATTTTTGAGATGAAATACCAAACAAATGAGGGGGGAAAAAAAAAAGATGAAATCCTTCAGTGGAAACAGGCCCGAGGGAGCATACGGCTTGAAACGGGAGCAAACGGGCACGTCCAACAAGCTACGACAGCACCTGCAGCCTGCACCCAGCCTTCCAGACGGTACCCAACCTCAGCTTCTCACTCACAAGTTCACCAACACCCAAAAGGGCCCGCAGATAGCGTTGCCGTTTTTAGGACTTCAATGGCTTGTTAGCTTCCCCACTCCTCCTCTGTATCATCTCCCTTTCAGTCAAGACAAAAAAAAAAAAAAAAAAAAACCCTTGCGATAAACAAATCTGGAGAGCGGGCAAGCGGAATGTTAAGCGGTCGTCACGGCCACAAGCCTCGGCTGTCTTTGTGCTCGAGTGACCTCCAACCTCTGGAGCTCACCGCAACCAATTGGGGGAGAAATTGACAGCGTGTGCTTGGTAAGAAAAAATAAATAAGGGAGAGGGAGTGGGTCTAATATGAGAACGTGATCACGCTAGCTTTTGCTGGAAGGATATGGAATGATGAAACTCAACTCCATGTTTGCTTTGGCATTTAACGGCGGGATGAATTTGATTCCTCGGTTACAATGTCACACAAAAACAACATCATCGAGACTGATCACACACAGGGCCAATCATCCTTATCAAAAGAATAACTTTCACACAATGGGCTTGATTTACCAAGATCTCTAACTTTCGTGTTGGCTCGTGTACTCTTCGTGGGCGTGTTGCGCATGATTTACGAAGAATGCCATCTTTTCCTAAAATCCCAAATAGGAGCTAAATGGCGCACTCACTCAGATTGCAGGCGCTGTTGGCAACAGGTGTAAAACAATTTTTTGCGCAAGAAGGGATTTTTTTTCAGGCCATTTTCGATGTTTGGCAGAGACAAATTCCGATAACTGATGAATCAGCCGATGAAGTCATTTAATGCCAAATATTGACTTAAGAAGTCCATTAGAAACAAAACATTCAGTGGCAAGTTTGATGTTTTTGCTGTGGGTCTGACCCGGGTTCTGATGCACTGGCATTTTGAATTGCAAGTACAGTACGGTAGTTTGGGAAGTGGTGACAATTTGTTCCCTTTTTCTCCCGTGATGTTTGAATGTCATTTTCTCCCCAAAAATCGTGTTACAGAAAATTCAAATGATTGCTCCGATAATCTCGAGGCACAAAAGGCAGTGTTGTCAGGTAATACAGCATGACTCCTTCTTGTGACTGGGTCCAAGTCAGCCCTTAGACCATTACAAAGCTCCAAAATTGCAACACTGCATAGACGATGTGTCATCAATAATTTTTGTGCATGTTTTTGTAGCCGCAAACCTTGAGTAAATCAGGCCCAACGTGAGCAAACGCCCAAGCGAATTTGTCAAGAGACAGATTGACGCATAAATGCATGACTTTTGGAAGGCGTCCCAGCACAAAGCACCTCAATGCTGAACCAAAATGGACTAGGAATACAACATAAATAGATTTTTAAAATCAAACAGCTTAATAATATGTCAATTGGATGCAGTTTCTTTGTAGAGGCGGGGAAGGGTCAGGGTGGGTGGCCCCTGACAGTAAACCCATCTTTCATGTTACACACAGGTAATTAAAGGATTTTACATGCACACCACACAGGTCGATTTAGTCAGTGTGTGTCGTTTATCGGTCGCCTGATGCTTTAAAGCCTCAAAGCAATAAACTGTCTGATTGTTTGACTAATCGCACATTAAATCACAATATTTGGAGGGGTGTGAGAACTAAATCCCAACTGGATTATTTTCAAAACGTTTCAAACCTACAGACAAGCTTTGTAAATGGCAACCGTCAAAATGAGGGATGGTGATTTTGAGCAAAAGGAAGGAGGAAGCGCGACGAGGCCGCTCGCAAATTAGACCACAAATCATCCGGTTGTAACTCGCTTGTTCTGTGGAAAACCACCGGAGGGGGCGCGGGGGCGGTTGTCATGATGAGGGGAGCTGAGGGCCAAAGGAAGAAGGTGGTCCGCAAAAGAGGTGTTGGATGTTGGGCGGCTTTGGGTTGGGCACATTTCAAGTGATCCACATCATCACTTGCCGGAATGTCTGGAGCACCTGCAGGAAGAGCCAGACAAGTCTTGCCAAGCTCCGAAAGCATTTGTGAGGAACAGTCAGGAGAGGAGTCTCCAAGTGGGAGAACAACTCCAGATTGTTTTCCACATGGGCTATCAGTAGCATGCTCCAAACTTGTTCAAAAGCGTAATTTCACTTGCCATCGCCTCTGCGTTCCTGTCGTATGCCTCCTCCCCACGCCATTCCTCGTCACCTGTGTGTGATGTCTCCCTTGTGCCAACAGTTGTGGAGGCAGTGCCGCTGCAGACTAGACTTGAGCTCAGACCATGTCCAGAGGTGCCCAACTTACGAGATGGTTTATTCCGTCATTCATGTTGCCAGGCAAAATTTTAGTTCAAAGCCGGTGTACTTACTCAGTTACAGTTACCGAAATAATTTTGAGGATAGACTGCACTCAGTGATTTAAATGCAACACACCTGAGTATTTTTGCGAAGAAACAGTACTTTTACTAAGTTACACCGAGTTATATTCCACGCACAACTTTTATTTTTATCGCTCGCGTGATCTATTTGCTGGATTTCCCACCAGCTAATCGACAAAATGGAATTAGTCGCAGTTCGACCAATCAAACAGAGCCAGGTAGTCACATGACCGCACACAAAGTCTCAAGACAGGCATTTCAGTGGTCACACTGCAAGGAACAGTTCTTTTCTGATCATCCCAAGAAACGGTCACCACGGTTACGAGGCCACCCAATGGACTCTTCCGCCACATATCCACTCAGCCGCCTACACACACTCACGGAACAACAGAGAGGTGACACGTGGGTGGAGTCAATTCCAAGTCAATACGAGAGAGAGAGAGAGAGAGAGAGAGAGAGAGAGAGAGAGAGAGAGAGAGCTCATTACGCCCGTAACACATCGTGATTATCCCCAACATTTAACAAAAATTTCAAAGAGTGGCCTCTGCTACAGCGGGCTTTAGCGTTACCTTCTTTACTCCCGTGCGGGACATGGGAGTCGAGGAGTGTGCCATATTACAGCGACGTATATATGAAGTGGCGATGGCCGATGTGTTTTGCAATTCACATTAGTCCTTGCAACTACGAGCTGCCCTCTGCATCAATGCGTGAGCCGTTAATCATACTTTAGGTCTGTCAGCCAGCTTGCGATGTCGCTGGCTCAGCGCAGGGCCATAACTAGTCATTTGAGCCCAATGCCCTCCCCCTGTACTTTAGTTCAATTTTGGCAAAAGGTGAGTGATGTAATTTACGCCACTTTGCCCTGAATTCAGTTGCAATTATCTGACAGCTTCACTTGGCCTACTAATATTTTGCATCAAACATTTTTATTATTGTTCCTCCATTAAGCGTCTCCAGTTGGTCCAGAATACAGCTGCTCGCCTTTTGACTGGTACTCATAAGAGGGAGCATATAACTCCAATCTGGCATCGCTTCACTGGCTTTCCTATACATTTTAGAGGTCTTTCTCCCTATACATTTTAGATCCTCTTATTTGTTTTCAAATCTTTAAATGGCCTCACCCCACCTTACCCCTCTGAGCTCCTCCACCACTACACACCTGCCCGGTACCTCAGGTCTGCAGACAAGACATTATTAGAGGTACCAAGAACTAAGTGGAGGCTCAGAGGGGATCGAGCCTTTTCCGTTGCTAGTCCCTCTCTGTGGAATGACCTCCCACTGAATGCTCACAATCTTTAAAACTCATCTTGAAACTCATTTTTATTCTTTGGCTTTTGACTCGGCATGACTCAGACTTGATTTTTAGTTTTTCTGCTTTCTAATGTCTTGGTTATTCATTTATTGATTTATTGTTGTATGAATTATTTTTGCTCCATGTAGAGCACTTTGTATTCAGCGGTTGTGGTTTTTAAGTTCTTTATCAATACAGTTGAGTTGATTAGCAACTGTAAAGTGTGAATTTGAAAAAAGAAATGCTAATAGTAAGTATACAATTAGAATTGTTTGAACCTGTCCCACTGAAAATAAAATATAGTTTGCTGCTATGTACAAAGTGAATTTAAGAAATAAAAACGGTTGCTTTCATAAACAAGGAACTCAATAGGCTGTTTATTATGAATTGAAATGTATTAGGTGAAACGCCAGTTTATCAGAATACATGATTATTCTTCACAATTTTTAGTAGATACTCGAATGCCAAAATCATCAACAGTATTTGATCGCAGACCAACATTCAGTCTCCCCATTAAAATGTAACAATAAAACACAAAGAGGCGAGGACTGAGCTGCAGCGTTCTGGTCAGCCAGTGGGCGTGGCTTGAGGAAAAGGGCGCGTCGCCAGGTTCTAAATATTAATGAGCCGGAGGAGGTGACTTGCAAATGAGCTAAAGCGGGCACACTCCAACGTGGACTACTTTTTCAAACATTCATTCCCTTTGGAACAATATTCTTTTTATTTTTTTTGTTTTATTGTGTTTTAAAAGTTAAGCTTCCCCCCCTCCCCGACTCCATTCCGTTTTCCCCTTTCTTTCATACAGTGCAGGTTTAGCGAGATGAATTATCACATGGTTAAAATATTCGCAAATGAGTGTACTTGAAAGTCAAAGCACTGCACCGGACAACCAAGTGTACAATTTCAGCTGAGCACATCGACAACATAATAAACATTCTATGTGCGTCACAATCGAATAAACAGCCCGCGTGTGTATAAAAAAAGAACTCGAGCGGTGGCTCGGGAGCGTGCTAGTAAACAAATGGCACTTACTGCGTGGATTGCACTGACGGCCACGACGACTGCCACCACGCAAACCCTGACAGGGAGAAAGAAGCAGTTTGGGTTAGTTTGGCACAAAAAGTCAACCTGAGCTCGCACGGGGTCGCTGAAGAAAAAGAACACGCATACACCAATTTTTCGGAGACGCTTTGTGCGCGTGTGCGTTTGAAATGCGTAAAACGTAACTTACAGGAGCTTCATCGTGATCCGGTGAGCCGCAGGTTGAAGATTGGACTCCCGAGAGTTCACCAGCTAAGCGCTTGCAACGCGCTCATCGACTTCTCCAAAGATCCTGTCATCTAGCGGCCACACACACACAAACACACAGAGATTTTTTTTTTAAAACAGCCCAAGCGAAGGCCAACGCGGTCGACGCGCTCGTGGCTTGCTTCGGAGCACAGACGCGAAATTCGCGATTCCCTTCCCAAATTCATAAATTTCGAGCTTTTGTCCAAACTCACCAAAGTTTGCACGGCGGGGAAGTCGCTGCCTGCGCTCTCCGTTCGGGCTGTCGCGCTTCAACTCTGCAGGGCTGCCCCGCCAGCCGGGAGAGGAGGGGCCAAGTTGGCCAACACTTGTCATTCGCGAACCCCACTAGCGCTTCTCCTGCAAGACTTTTTTACTGAGTCTTCAACAGGAAACCAGTCACATTCAACAACTACGACAGACATACACACAACCTCTTTGTTATGGATTGCAAATACATTTCCACATAAATTCAAGTATCCCAATTAAGTGCACTGAACATAATATCACCGAAATGCCAATGTCTGACTGGTGGAAATATTGCACTTGGGTGTGTTTTCCAGGCAGGACTTTTAGTCCTTTTTTGAAAAACGGGGATCCGCATGGATCTGTCCTGCGGGCCCTTAAATTTTGACCTATAATAGCCTGGTAAACCTTTGAGTCTTTTTAAGTAAATTTGATATGTGTGTCGGGTGGGGGTGGGGGGGGCGTAATTTAGACATACAGTATCGGCTTTCAAGTCTGTCATTCTTCCAAGTTAACAAATATCAAAAATTGTGTTTTCTCCATGAAAGTGAACGACATATATTTTTAACAGAACCTTTTGGAAGAGTCAGGCTGACTCTCTCCTCCAACATTTTTAAAGGGGGGGGGGAGTCTTTTTGAATGACGGGGTTCCACATGGGTCTTTCCCAGGGTTTCTCATGTTTTCTAATTTGACCTATAATGTTGTATTAGAAACAATGTGGCATTCAAAATACAGACAGGACAATCGTCATAATAATGCAGGCTTGTTTCCGGGATGGCGGCCGAGATTAGGCTGATTTTTAAAAATCAAATTTGTGGGATAAAAGCTTTGGGATTAGTTGGTGGCCCACAGTTGTTGCAGGTAGTAAAACAATGTGATTTAGATTTATTTGAATGTAGTGTGATTTATTATTAATCTCTGGTCTTCTCCACACCTGCCATGTTTGTCTTAAGTGAATATTTAATGTGAAATAAAGTAGGCGGAATGCAACATGTCGGGGCTTACAAGAAAAATAAATGTTTTATTCCAGTCTCCGTTTTGTGCAGCCTGAGGCGTGGGTAGGCGCGCAAGAGCAAGTCACCACTATATCCCTCCGCCCTTGCGGGTCCTAACTTAGTTGCGCTACTTTCCCACTCTAAAATTAGCAACAAAACATTATATTGCTGCTAGGACTATTATAACAATACATGTTTTGATGTAAGATTTTGCAGGAAATTTGACACGAACGTGTAATTCAACACCAGCCTGTTTGAGGAGGCGCCTTCTCAGAGTGAAGGTGCGAGGGGCGATATCAGTGCGCATTTGGAGTGGGAAGTAGATCCGGTCGGGGCAGGTTCTGGAGCGAAATCAGAGAGGGGGACCAGAGGCGCACGGTACCACAGCCAGGACCACTTTGGAGCTTCTGCAACGAGAAGCACGGCAACAGGAGAACCAACCGAGCGCCTCAGTGTTCCGCGTCAGAGCAAGACGCGCAAAAAGTGGAGCGAAGACACGCGCGGCGATGACACGCCAGTAGCGAGGCGCACTTTTCTCAGTCCGAACGCGAGCGGATCCTGTTCGAGTTCCCCGCGTATACGTCCAAGATGAGCAAAGAGGCGAAGAGGCTGCCACGGCTCGCGGTGCCGCTGCTGCTGCTCGCCCTGTGCGCCGCCGTGCAGCGGACAGACTCGGCGGTAAGTTGCGCTTCTCTCCCCCGGGCCACACAAATCACCGCAAATCCGCCGGAGAGCCGCGGAGGAGCGGGGGAATGGTGCCGCCTTGGCCCGGACAGCAGCGGCTCTCCCACGGACACGTTTATAAATAGAGCGGCTGCTTTATAACAAGTGTAACTATACTCGCCTTTTGCTTAGCGCACAACTCCGGTTTTGTGACGTTTCTATTTGCATTTTCTCCAGATGACCAGGAATAAACAGCATGTATATTTTGTTTTGGTGTTAGTCTAGCACTGCTTTTAAATGCAATTAATTGACTGCATTTTCAAGAAGATGAAAATCGATTTTTTTTCTCGTCCTCAACATCACTTTATTTGCATTTATGACATTAATGTCAAATTCGTATTGCAGCTGGAATATTTTACAAAGCGTTTGTGCACACTTCATTTGTTTGCTAGAACCCACCCCCCGCCGCCCCCGCCCCACAACAACCCCCCACGCAGCAGCTTTCTAACATTACCTCTATCATGCACCAGCCTCATGTAATATCCTAACATTAGCAGAATATTAATGCTCATGAATAATTCATAACGAGTGCATACCGATACGGAACGGGCCACGCCCCCGCAACCTCAAGCAGGCGTGTTCATGAAGGGCTTGCATACTTTTTTTTTTTCAACAAAAGGCAGAAGAGAAGGAAGGTGGTAACCTTGGCAACTCTGTTTCGCCTATGGACTGTCAACATAGCTCAAGATTGTAAAGGCACAAATTGAGGGCTGGTACCCGCTATAAACATTAAAAGACATAGGAATTGTTATGGTCGGAAAATGAGCAGATGTTCCCAGAAATGTTACATTTAATTGAGAAAGGAGGCAAGCAATAATTATGGAAAGAAGAGAGGAAATTTAGATGTGTGACTATATGTTAATAACACCAGTGTTCGAAAAACTCACACTCAAGCTGTAAATATGTATGCAAATGTTAAGTGCTGATTTGTACTGAGGTATAAACTAAGTGGCTGCGACTGAAAGGACAAGTGTAAAACTCATGTCTGCCCCACAAGGCTCATGTCCTATAAATTCCTGTGAGCTCACTGAGGCCACCTAGTGGAGCTTTGTGCGCATAACAGTTTTCCTCAGCATTTTGGGGGCATGCCCTCTAACGTTTGCATCTACAGAGGTGTGTGCCTGTTGACGGAAATAGTCAGGAACTTTTAAATGTAGAGACATGCAAGTGCAAGATCAGGCTTAAACGGAGCTTCTCATCCATCTGGGCGTGTGTGTGTGTGTGTGTGTGTGTGTGTGTGTGTGTGTGTGTTTGCACGCACGCAGAGCATCAATCCTCACACAGATATGAATCTCGTCTCAGCCAGGTGAGGGAGTTCAGCAGTAATGCATACTTGGACATTTCCTTTGAACCTGGCGTGCTGTGCAAACTACAAACACACAATTAATTTGAAGCCTGCCTTCCTCTGTGCGCACGCGTTCACACACACACACACACACACACACACACACACACACACACACACACACACACACACACACACACACACGCACACACCCCCACACACACCCCCACACCCACACACACACACACACACACACACACACACGCACGCACACACAAACATGCGTGCATGCGTGCTTCACCTGGACCCCATGGCTGAGCTTTGGTAGCCAAAACAGTCACAGGCTGTGACTTTGCGCTTCACCTAAATCCCTCTTTTTTTTTTTTTTTTAACCTATGTCTTGCTCCCTTCTTTTGTGTTAGCTTGCACGTATGTTAAAACAGTTGTTGTAAAATGCTAATATTGTTCCTGTGGAGTAATTAGCAGTCAAAAGTCAGGGCTAAGCATTGGGGTCACTCCACCTGAAATGTCCCGGATGGACGTCTTCCCCTTTAGAGTAGAAAGGGAAATTCGAACAATTGATGAAGAGAAAAAGAAAAAAAAACAACACACACACACACACACACACACACACACACACACACACACACACACACACACACACACACACACACACACACACACAAA
>NW_017806220.1:338806-367252 GCF_001891065.2 Hippocampus comes | reverse complement strand
AAACCCACACACACACACACACACACACACACACACACACACACACACACAAAAAAAGTTTGTTTGCTTTCAAAATACGGCGACAGCAACAATAACTGCCACTGCGGTGCAAAAGAACCAAAGATGCCGCAAGAAGTCGCAAGTAGCCAAAAGTCAACGGGGCCAACAGTAAATGTTTAGACAACTAATTAGCTCCTCTTCACCACGTCCTACTTTAAAAAAAAAAAACAAAACTGTTCCGGTGAAAAGCCTGAGTTGTGACGGATAGCGTCGGATATCATTTCAACCCTTATTGGAGTTGAAGTTGTTTTGCAAGCTAAACAAGGGTAACCGCGAGACATGGAGCTCTTGTTTTTGTTGTCACAGGTTGTACAAGGGCCTTTGTGACCGGTGAGTGCGTTTCCAGGCATTGGCTCGAACCTTCGAGGGAACGCGGCGGCCTCGTGTTTAGCCCTCGCTGGTGATTCAGAGGGAAGATTTCTATCATTTCACAAAGTGCTTTTGTGTGGTTACATGTTTTGAGGCCAGGCTAATGAGAAAATCAGACATCTGGACTTAGATGTTGTTGATTAATGTGCAATGTAAATTTTGGGGAGCTTTGCGGATGCTTCATGTTCAGGAATCTACCCGCAGAATCCCTCAAAGAGGAGCCAATTGCCGACTTTAATTGTAAATGCAAGGTAAGAGGTCAGACTAGGTCCGATTCATGTTGTGTTTTGGCAAACGTGGCTGTGATCCTTCGGGCTACAGCACAAATCCACCTCCACAAAACAGTCACAAGATTCACTGTCCGATTTCCTCTTTCCTGCAAGCATCCCTTCCGTTCCGTTCTGGCCAAAGGCAGCGCCCTGGGACAAATGCGTTCACAAAAACAGATACTGAGCTTAGGACTCAGAAAGGAAAACACAATAAAAGCTCAGCGGAAGGCATGTTATTGTGAGCAAATAAGCGACTTCTCACTGAAGCTTGTGAAGTTTGAGAGGCAGAAGATTGCATATTTTCTAGCATGTTTTCCGACAAGCTGGCCACTTTATTGTTTTGCATTCTTTCGACCTCAGGTGAGGAAAGAGGAGTGGGCATAATCTGTCTCAGATCAGTGGGTGACCTTGATGTATAGATGTTTTATTTACATCCTCGGGCAGAGGAGCAACACCTGAACAAAGTGGCTCAGCACAATCCCACTAAACAAATTTCTTTCCCAACACTGTCCCAGGTTGCTTTTCCTTCCTAAAACCCAGATTTGGGAAGCTCCAAATCTCAACACTTTGGGATATACACCACGATAAGTCGTGTTCTGGGCCTCTATCATTGCATCACACGTGGGCTTCTGCATCCCTCAGACAGAGAGATGGCGAGGGAAGATAAGGCCACATGGCACTTGGCCGTGGCCCCCCGAGTGTTCACGCTCCTCGGCTATCTGCAGACGCATGAATGAAGCCATCGGAGCTGCTTGACAGAGGCAGAGAAGCTGTTTTGACTGGTCGGGGAGGACGCCAAAAAGAAGGCCGTCTGGTCCTGGCTCTTTTCCCATCCGTGCTCACTCAGTCTCTTCCAATCAGGGCACCTGTTTCTCCCATTATGCTGGAATATTCTTTCGAGCTCAGACCTCCCCCAAGGTATTTGATACGAAGCACCCTCCTTAACCTTGAGGTTTGGGGAAGGATGTGGTTTGCCAGATAAGCCATGCTGCTCCCCTTAGAACTTTGTTCCTCCTCATTTCTGGAAGGAGGTCCTCCTGAAGATTGGTCAATCGGTTTTGGTCATCATCAACTGCATTCTGGTGTAATCCCCCAACATCAAGAAACGTGGTCTAGATCAAGGTGTGCTGTCAAATTTTAGATCCATTTCCATGTTGCCTTTTATCTTTAAAAAAAATCTGAAAAGATTGAAGCACACCGAATCAAAATATTTTTAGGATGAACATAACATCATGGAGGTTTTCCATCGTGCAATCAGCGCTGTTATGCGTTTGATTATATGACACCCTCCTGGCTAATGACACTGGAGATGATGTGTGCCTTGTTCTGTTAGACATGACTGCAGAGCTAGATGCGGCTGACCAAAGTATTCTGTTGGTTCGTCTGCAGCACCAGGTGGGCATTAGCGGTAGCGCTTTAGAGTTGTTTAGATCGTACTTGGCAGCCAGGACTTTTTATATTAGCCTTGGTTGCTCTGAGTTCCATTCTGCCCAACTGTCATATGGTGTTCCACAGAGTTCAATTTTGGAACCCCTGCTGTTTTAATTTTATTTGGTTCCATCTTAAGGAATGGCGGTGGTATTTAGTTTAACTGCTCTGCGGATGACAGTCAGATCTTTGTCCCTCTAAGCAAAAAGGACACTTACTCCTTAAGGCCTGATTAATTGATGAAGGTGTGTCTCCAGATCTGTGCTCAAAGTTGGCACAAATCATGTTCCGGTTGTGTGGACTTAGTTAATCCCAGGTCAATGTGGCGGCTGGAATGTGACTAAGCTGGGGATAAGGGGTAAGGCATCCAGTTTGTGTCGTGCGGTGCGGATGACTCTCGCTCTTTTGCCTTCCTTCCACGTTCTTGCCCGTGTTTTTCCACCTTTATTGTCAATAAAGTGCATCTCCGTGGGGAAATTGGAATAAAGTCAAACTGGCTGCTTTGTGTGAGCGTGTCGGCGCTGAATGCGGTGCATTCCAAGCCTCTGCTACACAAACAGCACCCCCACCGCCCGCAACGACGGGAAATCAAACATCTGTTGCAGCAGTGAGGGAGAGAGCCAAGGATGGGCGATGGACTGACAGCTGACTACGGAAGAAGAGGCAGCAACGAGAGACAACACTAATTTAAAATAATATCTTAGACAAGAAATGTTGACTATAGATAGCCATTTTTCAAGATACAAGCCTGACTTTTTGTTTTGACTTTCACACACAAACTTGAGCTACAAGTGTTCCATAGTGGCAATGAAGTCGCTCACTTCACAATAAGTTGCAGTTGGACATATAGTGAATGATTCATCCAAAAAGAGGCTTCAAGTTGTTTCATGGGACTCCCTGACGACAATCTTAATATAAAGCAAAGCGATTTACACAAATTAAACTAACTCTAAAGTAACCACATAGCTTTTCTTTAGGAAACTAAACTTAGCTGAATGCTAACAAACAATGCAAAATGCCACTGACATGCTAGCAGAACAAATGACAATTGCGTGCTTTAAGTATGTCTATAACATTTTACGTTTGAATTTAACGTTACTTGTACTGAACCATTTTTAGTAACAGGTGTGAGTGTGCAAAATGGAACTTGTGTCATTCAAGTTTCTAAAATGACTGCAGTGGATGGCCCGAACTGCAAATAGGTCAATCCGCCCGTGCCAAACCGCGAGTATGCGGGGGTCCACTGTACAACTACCACCATGAGTCAATCTCATTACCACCCCGTTTGCGCTTTCCAAAATGACAGTAGGCCATTTAAACACAGCGTTTGCACCACCCAGCCTCATTTGGGCTCATTCGGAGTCGGTGTTGCTGAGGATTTTCAGGTGCAAGGCAATCCAGGAACCGGCCGTGACCTGCCCCGTCACAAGATCTCATCACAAAAACTGACAAGCGGGCGAGAGCATGTCTGGCCCAACGCCTCAAAGCATTTGCCAGGAGAGACAACATCTAATACATCTTCTAAATTATCCATAAATCATCCAAATGAGGCTATAAAGCAAGTAAAAGGCTTTAATTAAAAAAAAAACAAAAAAACTCAAGACATCAGGTTTGGTTTTTTTTTTGTTCCCTTGAGGTTGAAAGGGAGAGAAGTTTGACATTCTAATAGGGCTTTACATTGTTTCATGAAATATGAAAAGCTGAAATGATTTGTTTGAATTATTACGTCTTTGGTTGAATTTTATGAAGTTGTCTTCGTGAACGCTTAAAAAATCGCAAGTGAAAGTATTTATTACGGGGATGGGCAACTTCAATGCTAGAGGCGACCGCAATGCTATTCTTAAGATGGGCAAACCACGTGCTTACGTGCAAAATACATGCTCTGAATATACTTCTGTTTTGAGAATACATTTCTCAATGCATGTATAAAGACCCACTCTCGTAATCCAACGACAAAGTGTTTGAAGCAAACAACAAAGTAACTACATAGTGTGATATTTTTTCCCCCCAGTGAAAAGGACTTGTATAAAAATTACCATTCAAGGATAGCACAAATCTGTTGAAGACACCAACAAGAACATTTTGTGTATTTTTCCACCAAAATCAACTCGCTCAAAATTTTAATACATATATACTATTAGGCCCACTCACATAGTAGTATAGGGCAGTATAAGATCCTGTATTAGCGTCACATGTCCGCCATCTAGTGGTGATTGGTGATATTACAACTAAAAACTATAGCTGAACCCTGCATATTCGCAGTTCGGCACCTGGCATATACAGATTTTTTTGCCTTCAATATTTTCTGATAATTTGGATTTTTCCCGGTTCTTCCAGGATTTTTTTTTCACCCATTTCCCACGGTTTTTGTGGGAAACAGATTCTAAATGTTTAAGAACATTTTTTTAAAGATTACTTTGGGTTGGTAAAGTATATGTTACAACCTGTAATATTGTTTGTTAAAAAAATACGAGAGGACCTTGAAAGGGGAAACAGATTCTAAATGTTTAAGAACATTTTTTTTAAAGATTACTTTGGGTTTGTAAAGTATGTGTTACAACCCGTAATATTGTTTGTTAAAAAAATACAAGAGGACCTTGAAAACAATAATTGCATATTATATGGCAGTTGCAAATTTGAGTTAAAAAAAAAAAGTTTTTAAATCGTTCAGTCCTAATCTCCCTTCATCTTTGCATTCGCTATGAGAGCATCTGGCTCAACCCCAGAAGTATTTGTCCCACATTCTCCCAAAAAAAAGAACCCTTATCTTGTTGTGTCTTCCAGTGCTGCTCTTGGGTAAATGTTAAGATTAGGCCCCAGCTCATCCAAACAGATTTCGCACACTCTGAGCAAAGCAGTATGTGGTTTACTTAATGCCCCTAAGGATGTTTCAATATCTCCAAAGGACATTTTGGATGCGTCGGCTCATTAATTTCCATCTTTTTAGCCGTTCCTTCATGTTAACCCCGCGGCGACACGAATCCAACGTCAATCCCTTACTCTGATTTCACACTGCGTCGCGGCTCCCCACATGTGTTTTGAGAGCAAGCCGCCGTCAAGTTCCAACCTGTGCGAGACAGGGCCGGGCTCTCGACGGGATTGATATCACGGAATTACAACGCAGCCCCTCCAAATAACACCCGGCCGTTCACCACGCCCTTTCGCCTATGGAAGAAGATTTCACACGAGGACGCCTGCCGGAGGAAATGGTGACAGCGATGACTAATACAGTTGTCAGAAAGGCAAACAAAAAGATGGCATTCAGTTTTCCCCAGCCCAATCGTAGATCACCTTTCACCTATTTTTTTTTTTGTAATGCTAAGATCCCACAAGATGGCGCCAAAGCCCCGGATAATATTAACTACAAGTATTTGATACCAAGGAATCAAGTTAAAAGGCACACATCTGGATTGATTCAGATTGTTTTGTCAGGGAGGAGGCTAAGTTTAGCGAGGGCAGCTAGCAGAAGTGTCAGAGAGTCTTCACGGCATTCTGAAATCCAATAATATGGAAGCTATTCATTTTCAAGGGCTGTGTTGTAAGGTACTTGCAAAGTATGTAATCGTAGAGTTGTAAGATCAGAGTTTGTCGCAGACTTATGGTTGAATTTTTTTTCCATAACTTTGTCACAATTGGAACTGATCAAAAGCAATGACATCATTCAACAAATTTAAACAATTTTTGTCACACTGGAGCAGCTGAATGGCTATTGGGCTCCTCTTTCTGGTGTGCTCGCCTTGGCCACCTCCGAGGCAATGTAAGACAGAGAGGCAGCTGTACTGTTCATTGAGATTGAACTCCTCTCGGCTCCTCAGTACGGCACTAATATTGGTGGTTCTACGCAGAGGATAAAGGAGTACTGTTATATTGTTTGTACACATGTTGCTGCACTTTTTGTGTTCAATCTGCCACTTAAATGGTTAAAGCAGCAGCTGGAGATGCTAATTAGCGTAATGTTAGCTGTGTGTTTGTGTTAAATACACAAAGCATAATTGTATTTGTTTTATGTTTCATTTGACAGCAAATTTCAACTGGGAGATGCGTCAAACAGCTTGAAGTGTCTTGTCGAATAATTGCGTTTTTTTTTTTTTGCGACGAGCAGCAGGACTTGCTCCCTATTATTATATTTGAATGCACTCGTAGAAAAGGGGTGTTCATTTTAATGGTACACATGAAAAAGTATTGTGTTTGTGTGATCTCAGCTTGCCTCAAGACACGGTTTGGTCGAGAAGAACCACTTCCTTCAAAATTCCTGGTGGAACAAGGAGACAAGATCATACACGTGCGAGTGGTAGTGGGTAGTGGGGGTCGTTATGAGCTTTGTCAGTAGGGGTCTTCCTCTCCTAGTCAAAACACACTCAGATTTTTGGGCTGATGTGGGGGGGGGACCATTTGCTTTGGTCGCCTGCGTCGTGGCGTCGTCACCTTGAAGTAGTCAAAGTCCAGCCGCGATAAAAGGGATCAAGGCAACAGCTCGTAGACCAGAGCCGAGCGCTAGTCTTGGGATAAATGGACACGCTGATGCTTACCACAAGGACATGCACACACGCACGCACTTACGGACAGACGGACGGACGGACACACACGCGCGCACACGCACACACACACCGTGACCCAATTGCACTCCTCTTCGGTGTTCCCACAGCTACACTATGTCATGGTTCAAAGTTCGTGCCTTCACTGTTTTATCACCTTTTTTTTTTTTTTTTTTTGTCTTGACCTTACAAAGGCAAGTAAGAATGTGAAGATCCCACAAAGCAGAGAGAATATATGGCTGAGTATTGTGGGACGCTGTTTGTATGTGGTGCTGCTCCGTGTGCGTTAAAGTAGCTATTGTTTGAAGTTTTATTATTACATCTATGCTAATTCCCATTAGCACATTGATGGCGTTTGGCATTGTATGTTAGCAATGAGCTCGTGGACTCTTCATCACATGATAACGATATTGCCTGGGCAAACATTTTGATATTTAAAGACACAATGTTTATTTTTGGGTTTTGCGTGTTGGTTTTGCAGCCAGTTTCAGCTGGGAGGGACAATTTTAAAGCTTGAAGCACAGATGCTTCACACCTTATTTGGAGTAATATTTGGAGCAACAGGGAGAGCTAAGCAATACTTTTAAATGTTCTTTTTATTACAGTTATTTCTCCATTGGTGGTACACAGAGTTAAATGCAAATTTTAAAACTGTTTTAAAATATGAAATGCAATTAAACATGTTGAGATGAAACTTGTAACTACACATACAGCCCGACTACTTTTTCTTTTTTAAATCCAGTACATTTTTTAAATTTACGTTTCATGTACAGTACGAGAATTCAGTGAAATTACGTTGTAACCTTCAAATACAATCAATTTGAATTGACTCTACATGTTAGTTAAAAAAAATATCGGAAGTACAACTTTTATTTAACTTTCATGTGCAATACATTTTTTATTTAATTTACCTGCTTGGTAAAAACTGAGTGTGTCATGTGTTGCTAGGTAGAAAATGTGTGTCAGGCAAAAGCATTAGTTTCTTCTGTTTTCCCAAATGGAAATGGGAATGCTTGGATTGATTTTGTCACATGCAGGCATTGTGTACGCATAGTGCACCGGTGTCTGTGTGTTTGCGAGGGCAGAGCAGTGCGCACACGGTAGCTGTCTAATTATCAGTCTCTGATGAGTGGGGGAATTCCAGTCTCGCCAGTCTAATCCCATGGGTGCACGCTTGCCTTCCACAACTCACCTTCCTCCTCCTCATCCAAACCTGTCTCGGTTCCTTGTTGAGTGAAACGGCGCCACTTCTCAGGCACATTGGGGAATTTGAGTTTCTGTCAGCCTTTGACGGAACATGTCAAACGTGTAAAAAAAAAAAAACAGGGAGGGGAAACCATTTGAGGTCAGCTGTTGACACTTATTCTTGTGCAGTCACTTTTGTGACGCGAAACATCACATCATGTTGTAGAAAAGCCAATTCTCAGTTGATGAGTGGTTCTTTATAGACTGTGCGCAGTGCCAAATAGCAGGCCGGTCTCGGCTTGTCAGTTGAGGCTGGCAGGAGCTACGACTCCCCTCGGGCCTGATGGCTTGTGCTGGCACCAACGGAGGAACGCAAAGAACGGGAGGGAGAGAGAGTGCGAGCCAAAGGGAGGGGGGTGAACATTTGCGGCTCAGTGACCTTTGCAAGTGGATTACACAGGCATTGACTCTTATATTTGCAGTATTTAGCCCAGTTCAGGGCAGTGCACATTGACAGCTTTAACTACAAATCAACCAAAAGCTCCTTTAAAATCATGAAACATCACGCAACATGACAACTTTCCTTCAGCCAATCAACCCACATATCTGCGAAGCAAATAAGAAAATGTTTAACTAAGATTGACGAAACAACAAATAGACATTTTAGATGTCAATACATTGCTGATTGTGTCTCATTTACTGTCGTCTCTTTTGTCCATTTGCAGCAGAATTCGATAGCTCCATAAGGCAAGGGTGCAATAATTCAATCATTTGCCTCAGAGGAAGCTAATACCAAACATGTTATGCTTTGTTCTGGTTTCACATTATTTGTTTCATCATTTCGCCGGGAGGCACACCTTTTTGTGTTGGTCTCGTGCAGACATTCGCTGATGTGTTGACACAGGGCTGGCGAGGCTCCACCGCACACAGGTGTGCGGACCAGGAGGGAGGACCAGTAAACATGTACAAGAAAAGACCAGACATGAGAACAAGGTCAAGGTTCAAGTGCAACCTTACAGGATATTACAAAAGAAAGAAAAGGCCAATTGAATAGCGAGGTAGAAAGTCAGCGCTAGTGCTCTGTAAGGTTTTACAATCGGGAGTGACGCACAAAAACATGTGCGTGGTCGTCCCGCCGTTGGAGAGCAGACTGCATTGAGCTGAAGCAGACCAGAGACTAATCTGGAGATCCAGGCCTTGTCAAAACACAAGCCCGTGGGCACGCACGCACACTTGACTACCCATGTGCAAATTCATTCAGACGTGTGCAACGCCAACACCCTCTGACCTAGACGACATATTTTGTGTTTACTGCCAAGATGTTGCATTCATTGAGCCGAAACTTTCTACCATCTATTTTATTATTTTATTTTTTGAATAGCGTTTGTCCGGATTTCACTTGCTGTTGTGTGATGCCCAACGAGCATTGGACTATGTCAACAAGCATGGGAAAACTCGCCACAT
Organism: Hippocampus comes; assembly: GCF_001891065.2. Taxonomy (NCBI): domain Eukaryota; kingdom Metazoa; phylum Chordata; class Actinopteri; order Syngnathiformes; family Syngnathidae; genus Hippocampus; species Hippocampus comes. The sequence goes on along the minus strand of NW_017806220.1, from coordinate 357,942 downwards.
CCCCGCTCCTTTTCTCAGCTTCCGCCCCCACCAAACAACCTCCTCACACTCTGTTCATTGGGCGCGCTAGCTGAGAGGAATTGTGGGAGTCCGTTTTATTTACAGACCACTATTACATTACGAATACATTAGGCGGCTGTTTTCTTCATGACCTTGCACCTGTCGTCTCATTATCAAGCAAATCTGGAGAACTCCCTAAATTTTCTGTGGGAAGAAATGCTGCTCTCTTGTACAGTTGTGAGGGAAAAGTATGTGAAGCCTCAGTAATGACCTCGATTTCTGCATAATCTAAGTCACAACAGTAGGCGCAGATTTCATGAAACTAACACTAGAGGAAAAACTGAGCACTGATTCCCACAATTTTGGACCATTCCTCGTCGTTTCAACTGTTTCACTTACAGCAATGTTCCTGGGATGTCTGGGTGTGAAACACTGCGTGTCCTATAAAAACATGAAAACATAACCGCTTGGGTAATATTAGGGTCAGGAGGTTATGTTTGTTGTGAGATCATAATTTATGACCAATCTATGCAGAAGTCCAGGTAATTTCAAAGGGTTGGTTCACATGCTTTTTTTTCTTGCACCTGTTTGTTGCATTAAGCGACGCAAGGGCGCTCTCCTGTGGCCTAAATTGGTAGAGTTTTACATACAATGCCGTTTTTTGACCATTTAGTACTGCTCGAGGCTTATTTAAAAAGTCTTTGTAGTATTTTGACCAAATAATGACAAAGGCATAAAGAATTACAGCACACTTAACATGGTTAGAAGATACAGTTCGATCTCATGGGAATTAGCCACTAAAATTACCATGACGTGACGACTACTTTGTGTGCAAAAAAATCGTGGGAGGGACATGGATTAAATATTTAAGAAAGATGTATGTTAAAACAGAGCAGGAGAACAAATTTCAGATTGTTTTAGATGTTCCTACTGGGTTTTCTGGCCGTGGGGCATATGCTAGTAAGTGCTAGCACAATGTGGTCCTGTGCCTGTTATCACCAACGCACATTGTCACGGTTCTTCCAAAAGGTTTTCAGCACAGTTAAAAAAAAAGTGACGGGTCGGTGGGTTTGTGGGGAGTTAGAGAGAAGTTGTCAGCTCTCAAGGCGTTTAAAATGATGTGAACTAGCCTCTTCAATGTTAGCGTGTGCTAAATGGCTAACACAAACACCAATATATCTTTTCATATTTACAGTTCCATTGTTCGTAGCTTGACGATAAATAGTTAATATTGAAATACTATCTGTGTGTCGTTACCGAGGGGACTCCTCTTGACAGTAAGGTAGGCTCCTCAGATAAAAAAAAAAAGTACTTACTGGTAGTTGTTTAATTTCACAGTTTACTCCAGACACCCTATTATTTCTCTACATAATCCAATCACCCCACTACACAATTTTGTCTGCAATCAATTTCATTTTGATATAATTTTCCGTTTTGAACCTGGAAAATAAAGGTCCATCGGTTTTGTCCAACAGGCTTGCCATGGATGTGCAGGATCCAAATGTGACTGCAGTGGAGTCAAAGGAGAGAAGGTAGTTCAAATATTCTTAATCTGTTGAGACAGTTAATTATATTTTATTCATTTCAACGTGTTTGAGTAATGTCCTCCATACTCAATCTGCGTGTTGGTGTGCAGGGTGAGAGAGGTTTCCCAGGGCTTACCGGACAACCTGGAGTGCCGGGATTCCCGGGACCTGAAGGGCCAATCGGATCCCGCGGAGAGAAGGTCAGTGGAGGTGGACGTTTGCACATTCATTATTCGAAATGAAATGATTGTTTTCATAATAAGTATAATTCAAATGCTGTATGTGTTTTGTACCGCTGTGTCTTTCAGGGTAGTGATGGACCCATGGGCTTGGGTGGCCCAAAAGGAATAAGAGTGAGTTTTTTTTTTATTACCATCATGGAGTACAGTACTACACGTAATTGTGTACTGTGTTGTATTTAGACAGTTTTGACAAATAATTTATCGAGTGGTTGTAGTTTCCATTCTTTGCCAGCAGATGTCGCTATTTCCATATTGGTCAAGTCCCACGTAGCTTTTACGTCAATGGGTGATGTTTGTTATGCCTTCTTTAAGGGACCTCCCGGTTTGCCAGGATTCCCAGGAACACCAGGACTTCCAGTGAGTTTTCATAATTGGAAACTTGAAAAATGTGAGGTTCGTATGATTGAAATTGATTTTTAATGATGTCCTGTTTCTTAGGGTCTTCCAGGGCAGGATGGAGCTCCAGGCCCAAGAGGAACGCCAGGATGCAATGGGACAAAAGTATGTGGAGAAAAACAACGGAATAGTGATATTTTCATAAACTGGTCTTCTGTTGACTAGGGTGAAATCGGCTTCCCGGGAACATCTGGAATACCAGGACAACAAGGACTACCGGTTAGTCTAGGAAAGAATGTGACCATTCTCTGACTCTCCAGCACGTTGATCCAAAAATACATGAATTTAAATATCAAATCATCTTCTTCCATAGGGTCCACCTGGTCTTCCTGGTCAGAAGGTGTGTGCTTTGAACTGATTATGTCGGTGGACTCACTAATAAAAAATAAATAAATAAATAAAAACTCTTATACAAAACAAAAACCTCTTGAACCATACATATCACAGGGTGATCCTGGTGACGTGATCTCTACTAATCGCTTTGGGGAGAAAGGAGCTGTAGGATTTCCTGGACTGCCAGGAGTACCTGTGAGTCATAGTGCTTGTATTTCTTTTTTTTTATTGAATTATTAGACCTTTGTAGATTGAAGATTTTGACATACCTTTGTTTCATGCTTGGAAATGTCCTAGGGTCCTCCAGGGCCTGCCGGGTACCAAGGTCCAGTCGGCGCTCCAGGACCGAGAGGCTTTGAGGTAACAGAATTGTCATTAGTCACAGAATGCATTATCACTGCTTTACACAAAGCTAATTCCATTGTTATGTGGCAGGGTCGACCAGGTCCTCCTGGTCCTCCTGGACCTAAGGTGAGGTTGTTTTTGTTTTATTTCCATGATGTTCATGCTCAAGGATGCTATAGGCACCGTGCTCATGCTGACGCTTCTTTTCTTGCTGAAACAGGGAAACATGGGACTGAACTTCCAGGGACCCAAAGGAGAGAAGGTAATGTCCCTGAGCAAAGCTGTGCAGCTCTGCCACTTTTTCTTGCTTCATCTCATTTTGTACAAATTTGATTATGAACATAGGGCGACCCTGGTTTACCGGGCCCTGCTGGGCCACCGGGGCAAGTCGGGGAACAGAAGAGGCCAACTGAGACAGAGATTCAAAGAGGAGACAAGGTAAAGCTGCCTGAGAAGCTTCCATAGGAGCCTTGTGACAATATCTCTATGACTCTGCTTGAAGGACGCCTCCCGAAAATCTGATCAAACCATATAAAGTGACCCCCTCCAACAAACCTAAATGCAATTAGTGAAAATCTGCAATTCTGAAAGACCATGATTTTTTTTTATTTATTTATTTTTTTTGGAATACCAAAATGTTTAATGCTATTTTTACAGTACACATCAACTAAGGTTTTCCTCTTCAAAGTAATCCCCCTAGAGACTAACGCACTTCGCCAGCCTTCTCCGCCATCTTGATGTCATCCAGGTCTTCAAAAACGGGTCTCCTAGATGCGTCCCTGAAGCTTTACAAAGCAGAAATTTGTACTTATTTACCAGCATGATGTTCTTCTCTGTCAGGAAGTGTCAGATGCTCATGGTGTTGCGAGCAGGCATCATGATTAAGACTGTCTTTATTTCTGCATTGGCGACGTTGCACTCTCCCACTGAAGGCCCTCACGTTCAGTCTCAGGGCTGGTTGTATACTCCGGGGCAATTACAATGAAAAAGAAAAATCAGGGGTGTGGTACTTAGGGTTTGCAATGTACCTTCTTTGATACCCACTTGCTATTTTTCATACACACCAAGTAAATCCACTGAACTCAGTCTCTTGTATTTTTCCTTTGAAAGGGTGACCCAGGACTTCCGGGGCCCCCAGGTGATCCCGGCTATCCAGGTCCCCCTGTAAGTGTCCGTCACCATTTGTAAATGGTTTTCACATTATTTATTTATTTATTATTATTACTTTTTTTTTTTGAATGAAAAACTTCTGTTCACCTGTGTTTCGTTGCTGGCTGCAGGGTATCCCTGGTGGCCAGAAAGGAGAAAAGGGAGAACCGGGAGAAGCAGGCAAACGTGTGAGTTTCAAAGCCAAAACCCATCTGGGGTGTATTGATAGTACACTCACACTGCTATTATTGCCCATCCATAACTTAACTAAAAATTGGAATATACATTTTTTTACAGGGCAAACCAGGCAAAGATGGTGACCCTGGTCCACCAGGCTTCCTTGTGAGTTCTGTCACATTTCCTCAACACAGACTGACGAGAATTTATCAATGTCTCTAATTTCTTCTTCTCTTAGGGTCTCAAAGGAGAGCCAGGCCTGCCAGGTCCCGCTGGCAGGGATGGAGAGAGAGTAATTCACATTATTTCATTCTAGTTGTAGGTCTCAAACTCTAGTCTTCGAGGGCCGGTATCCCAAATATTTTAGATGTTTCCCTTCTCCACCACCCCTGATCCAAGTGATCAGCTTATCAGCAAGCTCTGCAGGAGCCTGAAAACGATCCTGATCATTTCAATCAGGTGTGTGGAAGAAAGGAAACACCTAAAGCATCCAGGATAGTGGGCACCAAAGACCGGAGTTTGAGTTCAAGATGATCTTCTTGTAATGTCATGTAATGGGTGTTTCTATAAAACTTATCCTATTTTTTTTCCTTTCAAGGGTATGAAAGGTGAACGTGGATTCCCAGGTGCTCCAGGAGTGGTGTGTATTCTAACTAACCTTGTTGTCATACAATAAGTAAAACGCCGTGATCATTTAATTGTACTACCATATCAGGTCTCCCCCATCGGATTTGGCTTGATTGTTTTTGTCCCATCAGGTTATTAGTGGGCAGACAGGAGCACAGGTGGGTCCGAAAGGCGAGCCTGGGTTCCCTGGATCACCTGGCATCAAAGGAGACAGAGGACCATCAGGTCAGCTGAAGATCTGAGTTTATTCTAGTTCAAGAAAGAAAACCAAAAACAGAGTAACATAAACTGGAATTATTTTTCACTTCTAGTTTGAAGCACGTTAACTTGAAACTGTTGTGGAATTAGAGCGAGACTGCCACTTAGCTCTCTCACTATTAAAAAACAAAGTCACCTTTTTTTACCTTCGCCAGGTTTACCAGGACCTCCTGGAGCGCCAGGAATTCCAGGTGGTGGCGGAGGTGGTTCATCTGGACAGCCAGGCTTCCCAGGAGAGAGAGGTCAGAAGGGAGACACCGGCAGTCCGGGTCTCTCTCTTCCTGGTCCTCCGGGCCGCCCTGGAGGACCTGGGCTGCAAGGACCACCAGGGGCCCCTGGACCTCCAGGGTTTTCCAGCGGTGGACAAAACTGTATCCCTGGCAATCCTGGACGTGCCGGCCTACCGGGAGAGAGAGGTTACCCAGGAGAGGCGGGCCAGAAAGGTGAGACGCCTGAAACATGCTGCTTTTCTATTCAAGGTCGGAGAAGTGAGCAGTCAGTGAGTGAATTTTATCATTTCAGGTGAAAAGGGTGACACCTGTGTCAACTGCTTTAGTGGCGGAAGTGGTATCCCGGGACCTCCAGGTCCTGCAGGACAACCGGGATTCCCAGGTAACACTATTGCTAACACAATAAGTCATGATGCAAAATTGCAGTCTATGGAAGACCTGAAATTAAAAAAGAAATACTCATCGATGTGGAAACCCTTCAGGAAATCCTGGCGGCCAAGGTATTAAAGGAGAAAGAGGATTCCCTGGAACACCTGGCCAAAGTGGGCCACCTGTGAGTTCTTTTCACATTCTTAAAGAGAGCAGGACATTGCACGGTACATACTTAATACAGTGTTCCACAGAATATTCGCAAATGGCTACTTACTTGTGGATTCACTTTTTTTCTTTAAATTAAAAAAAAAATAATAATGTTTCATTTCCTGGAACTATTAAATGTAATGTAAATATGTCTTACTCGCCATTGTTTTGTGTTCCACAGGGTCTGCCCGGTTCTCAAGGTCCTCCAGGATTCCCAGGAGAGAAGGGAGAGCCAGGTGAAGCTATCACTGGAGGCGGCGCGAGGGGTGAGAAGGGTGACACTGGATTCCCTGGACCACCTGGTCTTCCAGGTCTAGATGGGCGGCCCGGTCGCGATGGGCAGCCTGGTCTTCCGGGGCCCAAAGGAGCTCCTGTAGGTTGCAATGGTGCAGTCATTCTGAGATTTGGACAAATGTATCCATCTGCCATCCACATTAATTTTGGTGCTTCTGATAGGGATCTTTGCAGGTGAGAGGAGACCGAGGTAGCCCTGGTGATCCAGGTCCCCCTGGGATCGCAGGAGACCGGGGCCCTCCAGGACCCCCCGGCTTTGGACCTCCTGGACTCCCCGGAGAAAAGGGTATTCAGGGTGTCTCGGGAAGGCCTGGATCTCCTGGTATACCCGGTGAGAAAAGTTTTTGATTGATTTACTCATATTTAAGTTGTAATCCTTTCTCAGTCGTGCAATTGATTCGATCTGTCACTTACAGGTGCCAAGGGTGAGCCAGGCTTGACAGTGGCAGAAAAAGGCCAGCCGGGACCCAGAGGTCTGGATGGCGAGCCGGGTCTTCCAGGTGCACCAGGTATGGACCTTCGTTGCAGCCACACATGATAACCAATGTATTCTTAATGATATACTATTCCTGCTGCTCTTCTCAGGAAACTCAGGGCAGCCTGGTCAGCCTGGTTTCCCTGGATTACCAGGAGCCAAGGGTGATCCTGGACTGCCCGGTATTGGACTCCCTGGACCCCCTGGACCTAAAGGTGGAGATGTAATTTGACCTGTTCTGTCTTTTATGGTCTTCTTGGTACAAATCCAATCTAACAGTCACCATCTCTTCTTGCTTTCAAGGATTTCCTGGTGTCCCTGGCCAACCTGGAGCTCCGGGAGGACTGGGTAGACCAGGAGTAGATGGCCTTCCAGGCCAACCTGGATTTCCTGGAGCAAAGGTAGACAGATTTTATTTTTTTTACCGTCATTAAAAATTATGAATGCAAAAGTGCAGTTTGCCTAGATGTATTTTCCTCTGTGACAGGGTGAACCTGGCTTCGGCCTCCCAGGTCCACCAGGTTTACCAGGTGTACCTGGAGCTAAAGGCATAACTGGACCCAAGGGAGATCCCGGTTTCCCTGGAAGCCCTGGGTCTCCAGGGCGATCTGGATTTGACGGCGCACCAGGATCAAAAGGTATTTCAAGATTGTCATCTAATTCTTCTCAAAAACACGCAAACCTCATTGTTCCTCTGCTGTCTTGTCTTTCCAGGTGAACCAGGAACATCTGGTATCCCCGGAGCTCGTGGTCCACCAGGACCTCCGACGGCAGGCTCACGCGGACCCCCAGGGGCCCCTGGACTCCCAGGTCCAATGGGCTCACCTGGTAAGGAACACAGGACAACCCTATAGCATCCTGAGGAAGAATAATCTCCGCACACACTGAAAAAGATAAGTAATCCAATTGTATCGCTGTTGCAGGATTCCCTGGAGGGAATGGAGCAAAAGGAGACCCTGGACCCCCAGGTTTAGACATTCCCGGCTTGCCAGGAGATAGAGGAAGTCCTGGTTTCCCCGGTTCCCCAGGACCAGTTGGAACCCCAGGACCCCCAGGAGGGCCTGGACGGGATGGCCTTCCTGGGCTGCCAGGTAAAGACTGAACTGTTGGGTGACTACCAGAATACAAATTTCAAAAGTTAGCAGATATACAATCATACTTTTTATACTGTAGTTTGTGTTGGTGGCCTCGGGGTGGTTTGTCTGGTTTAATGTATGATTTACTACTTTGTATTTCCATTCTGATTATTCCTCTTGGGTTTAGGTGCCAAAGGAGACATGGGTCCCATTGGAGCTCCTGGACCAGCTGGAGGACCCGGTGGGCCTGGGGGACCTGGTGCTCCTGGTTTGAAAGGTATCAACCGACACCTTAAAGGATTCAATCATACAGTGCTGTGTGCACAGGGTAGAGTACTCATTTAGTTATTTATCATCCCCCTTTTTTCAGGTGAACCTGGATTCCCTGGGAGAGATGGTGTTCCTGGTTCTTCTGGAATCAAAGGAGAAAGGGGTAGTAGTGGCCCACCGGGAGCTCCTGGATACAGCCCACCACCTTTGTCTTCAAAGGGTGATAAAGGAGAACCAGGACTACCAGGCAAGACTTTTGCAGACTTATGAACCCTCACCACAGCACCAGAGCTTTAAAAGTATTTGTCATTCTCATCATTCTACAGGAGCACCAGGTTTTCCGGGCCAAAAGGGGATCCCTGGTATCTCTGGTGACCCTGGGCTTCCGGGATCAGATGGACGGCCAGGACTTCCTGGACCATCAGGTATGGCTTCACCATTCAGCACAAACTGGTGCAACCAAGCAAACATTTGCATGAACAAATGTCTAACATTCAGTTTTTGTTGTGCATAGGACCAAAGGGAGACCCTGGCATTCCAGGAGGACCAGGTGGTCCTGGAGCTCCTGGGCTAAAAGGCAGCATGGGAGAAATGGGATTTCCAGGTTGAGCTGAAAAGCTTTTTGCAACCGTAACGTCCTGAAACATGGCCAAGCAGTTGACATCATAATGCGACCATGTTTTCCACAGGACCGTCAGGACAGAAGGGTTTGCCAGGACAGCCAGGTCGACCTGGATCACCAGGACAGCCCGGAGGACCTGGTTTCTCAGGAGCCAAAGGGGAACCGGGTTCTGCTGGAGTTGGTCCACCTGGACCACCTGGAATCAAGGTAGACTGGACCAAGAGGACCCCAGAGTGCAAACTGAAATCCTGGCTGAAAATAAACTGAAATCTCTTGTAGGGTGATCCAGGCCAGTCCGGTTTCCCTGGAAGTCCAGGGCCTAAAGGGACTCCAGGTTTACCAGGCCTGCCAGGATTACCTGGAGGACCAGGTGCCAAAGGTGATCAAGGTCCACCAGGATTTCAAGGTACTGAGGTTTAAACACCTTTGATCTGTAAACCATTCAGATTTAACCAAACATATTTGGAATGTACTTCTCTGACCTATTTTGTTAGGAACCCCTGGTATTCCCGGTCCAAAGGGTCTCGACGGTGGGCCCGGTGGCCCAGGCCTGACTGGAGCTCCTGGCCGACCAGGAGAGCCTGGCCGACCAGGAGGACCGGGATTCCCAGGAGATAAGGGTCAACCGGGTCGGGATGGGATCCCAGGGCCTGCTGGCGTCAAAGGAGAGCCAGGTAGAAATTGTGAAAAAATCACATTCAACATAAATAAACAGCTTCTATGCCCCCCAAAATAAAGTCATATTGATGTTTTTTTTTTGTTTTTTTTTTTTAATTGCAGGGCTCCCAGGCTATGGTGAACCAGGAGCCCCTGGACTTCCAGGACTCCCAGGTTTGTTGCCATTTAACACAGACACACATGTGCAGAGGCACATGAACTAAATAGCCCCTCCCGTTTTATTAAAAGGTGCCAAGGGAGACCCCGGTCCTGCCGGCCCATCCGGCAGTCCCGGTTTCCCTGGTCCCAAAGGTGAGGGTGGCTTCCCTGGCCTTCCGGGTTCTCCAGGCCCTATCGGCCCTCCTGGACCTGCAGGTCTGGCTCTACAGGGTCCCAAAGGATTAGCAGGACCCCCTGGACCACCAGGAAGATCAGGTCAGTCATGTAGATGGACCACGTGTACGACAAGGAATTGCTGTCTGGTTTCTGGAGTGGGTTTAAGGGCCATCTGACTATGTGGAGACAAAGATGAAATTCTTAGCAAACCTTCTGGTAAACATGAGGTTTAACCTTTCCATGCACAAATAATGATAACCTGAAACCTGATTACCTGATAAGTTGTTCACTGTAGTAACCGCTGTTCCAGATAGGGTTAAGGTCATTATTGATACAATATTAGTTCTATGAACTGGTCCTTCACTGATTTGTATGCGATTCCCAGTGCACCAGGCAGCAACCTTAAGCCAGCCATCAATGTCACTTCAAATGGGAATGCTCTTTTTTTTTTTTTTTTATGATTTGCATGAAACACTGAACCACTTTCACAATTGACCATCATCGTTAAATCTGTTCAGTCAAGATCACCTCTGCCACTGTGAAATGTGTGGCATTTCAAGCACCACCTTAAATGATCAACGGGTTGTCATCACTTGCATCCGGCTGAATCCCACCCGTCTTCCGATCTCGTCATTGCATTTTGTGACCTGAAAATTGAGGGGAATGTTCTGTTCGTCTTCTCCCAGCCACTTCTTCTCGTGTTGTTTCCGTTGCTTCCTTTTTTGTGTGAATCAAGCCCAGCCAGACCTCAACCATCCACCTCACTGCAACTCCGGTCAAATTCAATTGGATGTTTTCCGATTTGATTAAATCCATCGAAGCAAGCGCACAAATTGGTCGTTGAGGCGAGTGTTGAGGTTTCATCTGGCTTTGCAGTCCTGACTTTCTTCTACTACACCAATCATCATCAAACACTGCATGGATGTTGCCTGCAGGTGATCATGAACGATTTCTGTCAATTGACCCGAGCGAAGCTCGAAAGCCCCTTTTTTGGGGTGTTTTGTTTTTTTGCTGTGACATTTTACCTTCATTTCCCATGGTTCGGCCTCGTCCCTGCTTCGTGCTGACGCTCGGTGCCGCCCACCACAGGTCCATCAGGTCAGATTGACTGCGTCCAGACTTTTATGCACGTTCCTCCTCACAGTCACTGTTAGAGCTTGAACTCCACCCTCTGATCTGCTGGAGAGGAAGTTAGCCAATCAGTGCGCCTTTTTTTTTTTTTTAAATCATTGTGATGTAATGCCTCTCCTCTTTCACTTTCAATGCACACCGATGGTAACAGTCATGCATCTTGAACAAGTAAGCACCTTTGAAGAAAATTTGGGTCCCTTCGTAGAGGGCAAACGGCACAAGTCCACCTTGAGGGGATTTTAACCAGATACACATAGCATGTAATCTGGATCAAAGCGCACGACACCAAGACTGTGAGATGCATTTCGTAATTTGTGCACGGAAAACACTCACCGTGTGACTAACACACCGGGAAAATTTGTGTTCGATGCAATGAGTTGGATCATTTTGGTATTGATATTTAAAATGGGAAGTATGCCAGTGCCTCCAAATCCCAAATGAATCCTGACTCACTCACGATACTTGGGATAGTGCATGAAACTGAAAAATGGAAGAAAAAAAAATCACATCTAATACAAAAGCAGTTTCACTATTTATGCCTCAAGGAGGCCGCACGAGATGGATTTGGGGAATTGGAGGCTGTCGTCAAATCTTGGTGAACTTGAACCAGGCAACTAACGAATCACTACGCCGCTATTTAGCTTGGACTTTGACTGTATTGCCGTTGTGATATTTGCTTTCTGTCTAAACTTCTTGTCATTTTGTGTTTGTTTTTTTTTTTTGTTTTGTTTGTTTTATTTTGCTTCAACCCTCAACCACTTTTCCCGGGCATTCTGGGAAGCCTAGGTCCTGCAGGTTAGATGATTTTGATGATTTGGGGAGAATCGCCTATTAAAGGATGTTTCAAATGCACTCAACTGTTTTGATGACATCACTGCATTCTGCTTAAGATGACCATGTACCTACCCGGAATGATGATTTAGCTTTTATTTCAGTTTGTACCCTCGAGGAACGTAAAGTGTGCTTTGTATTATCGACATCTGACCTCTGGTCTTTTCTGTATGAAGGTGTGCCTGGCCCACAAGGCCCTCGTGGTCCCCCAGGAAGTGGTGGCATTAGGGGAGAGAAAGGTATTCCCGGTGCTGCCGGCCAGCCAGGCTTCCCTGGACAGAAAGGAGACCCCGGCGTTCCAGGATTCTCAGTAAGAAATGAAGCTATCAAATAAGTACGCACGACCTGACGACGTAACCATCTTGGATCTCTCCCACCAGGGTGCGCCCGGCCCTCCTGGTGTTCCCGGCGCAAAGGGTGACATCGGTCTGCCTGGAGTTCCCGGATTCCCGGGTACTGTCTGTTCTGTTGAAGAAGCGGTGATCTCCTGAAAACAAAACCCAGCGGTTCTGAATAAGTCTTTGTATCTTCACCACCCAGGACCGAAAGGAGACCCAGGACTTTCCGGTGCCTCCGGCCTTCCCGGTGACCCTGGAGATGTCGGACCGCCAGGTGAATATATTTAAGTGTCTCTAAAGATGAATGGTTAAATCTTCAACTTTATGGCAGAATGCTGCACACTTCAGGTTTGGAGTGCGCAAGTTGGGTGACACCCTTTCAACCGTTCTTCATACATTTTTTGTTCCAGGGCTTCCTGGTGACCCCGGTTTTCCTCAGCCCCCCATTGTGGTTAAGGGAGAGCGTGGACCCCCCGGGCCTCTGGGCCAGCCGGGTACTGGGGGGCTGCCAGGCTCCCCCGGACGTGAAGGGTCCCCAGGTCCGTTTTGTAAATGACATTTGATTTTTCTGCTTCTTCTAAATGAAGAAGCAATGGAAGTGTATTTTTTATTTCTATTTTCCAGGTCTGCCGGGTGACTCAGGAGATCCTGGTCCAGAGGGTCCCCCTGGATTCAGTGGCCCCCCTGGAAGGAAGGGAGACAACGGGCCTGCTGGTCAGCCTGGTGAGTTGACGAGAGCTGGAAGACTTCATTGTCGCTGAATTTGTAAAAAGCTGGAAAGCTTGCCATGTGTTTCACGAAAGCTTCATGCAAACGTCTCAATGACGAGTTAACTCTGTTCCAGTCGCTAATCATGTCATCTGATCCCAGGTCAGCGTGGCTATCCGGGTCCTCCCGGTTCCGACGGTCCGCAGGGTCCTCCTGGTCTTCCGGGCTCGGGCTCGGCGGCTCACGGCTTCCTCATCACCCGACACAGTCAGATCCAGGAAGTACCCCTCTGTCCGGTCGGAACCAACCTCATATACGATGGCTACTCCCTGCTGTACGTGCAGGGCAACGAGAGGGCACACGGGCAAGACCTCGGTAAAGAATCGGGACCGCAGATCTTTTCAAACTTGCGCCGCAACAACTGATCAGCTTCTGCGGTGTGCTCCAGGGACGGCGGGCAGCTGCCTGCGCCGCTTCAGCACCATGCCCTTCATGTTCTGCAACATCAACAACGTGTGCAACTTCGCCTCCCGGAACGACTATTCCTACTGGCTGTCCACGCCCGAACCCATGCCCATGTCCATGGCCCCCATCACCGGCGAGAGCATCAAGCCGTTTATCAGCCGGTAGCACGCGGACGGAAGCGACACGATTGAGGTGAGGGGTACGATGCTCAGTTTGTGTGTTTGTGTCAAATCTAGATGCTCGGTGTGTGAGGCTCCTGCCATGGTGATCGCGGTCCACAGCCAAACCATCCAGATTCCCAACTGTCCCGCCAACTGGGAGGCTCTCTGGATCGGTTACTCCTTCATGATGGTAGGGCACTTGTGCATACAAACCGCACTCCTCGGGAAGGTTTCGGATGAAGTTTCAGGTTCAACTGAAAACTGCCCCCCCCAAAAAAAATTTTGAAGTAGCGTACATTTTCTGCCATGTGAAGACAGTTCTTCCTTCCTCACTTGTAGCACACCAGCGCCGGTGCCGAGGGCTCTGGCCAGGCCCTGGCCTCCCCTGGCTCTTGTCTGGAGGAGTTCCGCAGCGCTCCCTTCATCGAGTGCCACGGCAGGGGGACGTGCAACTACTACGGCAACTCCTACAGCTTCTGGTTGGCCACAGTGGACGAAGGCGAGATGTTCAGGTACAGGCACATATTTTCCACCACCAAACAAAACCTGCTCTTTGGACTTAACCCTATTCAACGGTTGCTCCGGCGAATCGTCCTCTTCCACTCCTCTGCAGCGTCACCCTTCATCTTCACCGCATCCATATATCACTTCTTTGGTCTTTCTCTTTGCCTTTTTAAAGGTTCCGTTTTCAGCATCCTTCTTGCTGCGTAGCCATGCAAACCATCTCAATCTGGCCTCTCTATAGTTTCATTTCCAAACCCTCCGAGTCTGTGCCGTGCCATGCCACCCATCTGACGAGTTCATTCCGAATCCTGTACATCTTCGTAACGTCCAACTAGAATCTCAGCATCGCCAACTCTGCCACCTCCACCTCTGTTCCCTGCCCTCGAGTCCTTACTATGGTTTTCAGACCATGGAAACTCCTGACCATCCAATACGTCTTTTCTTTCACTTGAGCTGTTGTGCTTCTGTCACATCAAGCCACTCAAGAACGTTGAAAACAAGAAGCTTGATGTGACGGAATTGAAGATGTTGAGATGGACGGGTATGTCTGGCATGACTGGAAAAGACACGAGTATGAATAAGTCAGGGGACGGTGATGGTAACCTAACGAAAAGTACACGAGGCAAGACTGAGATGGTTTGGACTTGACTTGATAAGAACTGAAAGACTGCATTTTGGAGCAATGCGGATGGGCTCAAAAAGAAAGAAGACCAAGAACCAGATGGGAAGACTGTCGCAATAACAATGACACCCCCCCCACCACACACACACACACACACACACACACACACACACACACACACACACACACACACACACACACACACACCATTAGGGAAAAGCTGGCAGAATGATATCTAAACACCCAAATGCTCAACCCAACCTTCGCTTACTCCAAACATAATTGAAAAAACTCCTAACAGGCTAACGGAAATGACGTGAATTCTAAAGCTTGATACAAGCACCGAGCAGCAACGGGCCATTTGTTTCAATTTGAACCCCTGCGCTCACCTTGACCTTGACCTCTGTCCTCACAGCAAACCCCAGTCAGAGACGCTGAAGGCGGGCAACCTGCGGACACGCGTCAGCCGCTGCGTGGTCTGCATGAAGAGGACGTAACGCCGCACAGCGACCACCGCGCCACCCGGATCCGAGGTCGGGCTGATTCATGCAGACGGCTGATTGGACGACGGGAGAAAAAGAGAGAGAGAGGGGTGCGGGGCGCAGGGGGTCACATGGGGTTCAAGGTGACGGTGGGCGTGGCGTAAACTGGTGGAATTTTATTGGTGCGTTGTCTTCAAGTAATAACAATGGTGCTACTGTGCAACACAGCTTAAGAAAAAAAAACTGACGTAAAGCAATCTGTTTTTTTTTTGCTTTGTTTTTCCTAAGAAGTACCTCAAAACGAAAGCAGAACAAAAAAAAAAATTACAAAATGGTGCCATGATGAATGTGTGACAGCAAACATTCATTTTTCACGCCCCTTTGCCCACCTTCTAAAGAAATGTCACTTTAAACGTGACCCAGGTGTTTCTTCCTTTTCTACATGTGCTCTTTTTTTTTTTCTTGTTCTCTTTTCTTCTTGACGAGGAGGGTGCGGATGAAGCTCTCCGTGGTAACCAAACGGGCACTTTGACTTCGGGACATCCAAGATGCGAGATGCACTGACTAGGAGCTTTCCTTTGTGAGACCGACTGGCTTTTTATTTTGACCACTTTTTTTGTCTTCTTCCTCTGTCCTTTTCATTTCGACGTCCGTCGGGACACGTGGTGGTACTAACCCTGCTGCAAACTCGCCTGCTAACTCCGCCTTCTTTCTTTTGTAAGTAATAAAATGTGTATATTGTGTAAAACACCTTTTATTAGCCTATTAGGTCTTCAATTGGTAACGAGCATTTTTTTTTTTTTTTTTTGCTTACACTCACTCACGCAAACAGATATTGTACAAAGTAAGGCTTTTATGAATGAAAACAGTATTTTATATATCATAAATATATATATTTCTTTAGAAAAAAAATTTAAAAAAATAAGACGTTACTTGGCAGTGGGTGTTTTAAGGTCATGCATTTCACCAAAAAGCAAACTACTGAGCACGGTCAAAGCCATTTTCCCTGCGACAGCTGTGTATGATATGAACATCACTTAAACCTTTTTTTGTATTCAATTTGTAGAATTAATAATAAAGATGAATTAAGGGGATTTGTTTTGAGATTGTCTGATGATCGGGGAAATGTTTCACAGGAATTGAATTAAATCTTGGCTTCTTGTTACACACACAAAAAAAAAAAAAACATGTCATGTGTTTTGTTTCTTTTAACATTTCCAGGTGTTGGGCTTTGCTGTAAAATAGGTTTTTGCACCAAAAACCTCCAAATTTCACACTCAATTCGACAATCTAATGTGTTCAGCATTTGTATGAGGCTATATTTTCCTGTGACTTTTTTTTTTTTTTTTTGTCAAGCTGGGGTGCCACTCAAATGTATTATTTTTTTTTGCCTCCGTTATGTTTCTGTTATGATATTCCGAAGTTGTTTTAGCGAAAGACTGAAATAAACACAATTGACCAAAGTTTTCTGCTGTGACACCTGATCATTCCTCTCGTCTGGCTCAAGCAAAGTCGGGAAACCCGACTCGGAAGTGAGACTCGACGGACGAGGAACTCTGTGAGCAGCAGGGGGCAGCATTCCTGCACACCTCTTGTGGGCGTCCTGGCTGATTTTTTTTTTTTGGGGGGGGGGGGACAAAAACAAAACAAAAAAAGAAGATGGTGACAGAACAAACACACTGACAAACGCACACTTTCGCAAAACAGACTCTCGGTGGGAACGTATTAAGTTACGTGGGGGAAGGGGGGGGTGCTCACAAAAATGAGAGAGAAAACCTTTTTGACATCTACTCTACTAGCCAAACATGCAGTCCTGAGAGCAAAACGTAAACGGAGATCATCACTTTTACTATCCGTTTTATTTGTTGATGAGGAAGAACGGCAAATGTCCAACGTTTAAAAAAAAAAAAAAAACTGTTCTCATCTGCGTGGCTGCATGACCAAAGTGGACTTTGGATTGTTTTTTTTTTCTGTTGAACTTTGGGAGGCTGGGCAGGTCACCTGAGCTGGATAAACAGTCCGTGACTGTTGGTTGAACTTCCGCTAGCCGATGAAGGAGTCCCCCTCGGGTTCAAGATATTTCAGATTCAATTACATAAGGAACTCTTTCGCAAAGGTTGACGCTGCGGACGGTTGAATAAACTCACGCAAAAGCCAAGCGCGGTACGTGGAACATTTTTTTTTTTATTGCAATAGCTCTATGGAAAGCAAAGATTTGAACAATATAAACATGATGCTGATGCTCAAACGGCCTTCCCGAAAGACCGCCGACCACATTGCCTCCATGAGACGGCCAAGAAAAATAAAAGGACAGCGACATGAACAAAGCCACAACCTCTCCTTATTTGCAGGAGACACCGTGAGGTTTATTTTTTTTTTCCCCCAAATGGAGGACGTACGAGGGGAAAAACACCTTCCCGCTATTGAACTCTTTTCTGTAAGGCTAATATGAACAAACAGCATTCAACTGGGAAAAGAACACAAGTAGCAGGAGGTACGCCTCTTCACAGAGGCCCACTCGTCAACCTGAACTGTACTACACAGCAGCAAATAAACTGTAATATAGTTACAAAAAAAAAAAATCACCAATTTCTTAATACAAATAACTTCAAAATGCCGCAAAAGAAAAAGACCGGGCATGTACCGCTTTGTTTGCAGGGTTGCCTGGATGCCATGAAAAAAAAAACAAAAAACAAAAACAACAAAAAAACAAAACAAAAAAAAAAAAATAGCAACGCTCCTCCGGCGTCAGCTAAAATACAAATCAAGGAAAGTCGAGAAACGCAAAGCTTGCATAAGAAGGATGCAATGAACTCCTCTCTGACGACAGAATGAAACTTAATTCTTAAGTCTTCATTCTTTCCAGCCATTTGTGAACACTTTTGTGAGGTGGATGCTTGTTCGATCCAATCTGAGCCGGCCCAGTTTGAAATACTGTCATGTGATAAACCGTTTAAATAAAAAATAAATACGGGTAGCGAGTGAACTGAAGGAAAAAAAAAAAAAGCCAAATTAATTGAAAAATAGCACTCCTGCTGTATGAAAAAAGGACCAGGTTACAATAGCACAAAAAAGTACACGGAACATCTCCAAAGTGGACTTTGGGACTGCCCGCATTTCTAGAGCCATCCACATCGGCGGAAAAACTCAAAATTTGTGCCACGAAGATGACCTCGTGTGTATGTGTGGATGTGTGTGTGCCCCTCACACACACACACGCAGAAAGATCACGAGCAACACGGAGAATAGAGAAGCAAAATGATCAGTCGTGTTTGCGTTTGAGCACACGTCTCGGCTGTCGGGACAGCTGGGAGAGCGGCGGCAAAACGCTACAGGGGACGCCGGCGAGCGCCAAAGTGCGAGAGCGGAGGGGGCGACCAGATCTGGCTGGCGCTACGTCTTGATGTCGGCGCGCGTGTGTGCGTGCGTGTATATAACAGGGCAACTATGTCCACCTGCAACCGCACCTCAAGTTACTGGAAACCTCTTCACGTCACCCGGAAGCATGTGGCATGTGGATGTGCGTCACGCACTGCTGAGAAAGATCCCAATTGTTCGTCAGAGGGTCTACCCTGGGCTGTGTGACTAGTGCGTGTGCATTCCTTGCGAGGCACTGTACCGTGCATCATGTGAGGTAAAATGGAGAATGTTTAATTTAAAAATTAAAAAAAAAAAAACTCTTCGTCGTTTCATGAGCGTGCGCTAACTCCTCCCTAGCCGAGGAGCTAAGAAATGTACCGGAACTATTTGAACCTCAAATAAATAATATGTGCAAGTGTACGAAAGGAACTTGGACTTCCAGTTTGGGATCAGGAAGCCATTTTAGGTCAAGTGAACCAGCGCGTCCCAAGAGGAGCAAAAAAATAGATATATTGGATAGATATGTATATATATACACATTCTCACACAACAACTTTGTCCACCACGTAATAACTGTACGGTACCATAGTGAAAATGGATGGGTTAAAAAAAAAAAAAAAAAAAAAAACTAAACAATAAAAATGAGGATTGTATCAAGACTGCACCGTAATGGCTCCCTTTTTAATACCGCACGAGGAAGTTGAACCGCCTGCTAACAAGATCGCGCGGCGGAGCGTCGACTGGGGGAGAGCAGCAAACGCTGGCGCGTAGCCAGAGAGACCCGAGATTAAAAAAAAAAAAAAAAAAAAAGTGACTGAAAATTTGCATATAAAACACAAGGAAAATAAAATGTGAGACAGCTCATATGAATGAAAAAGATGCAAGCCTTTCTCCGTCATCTCCTTTGTTGTCTTCTGCGTGCAGAACATCTCAGTCCATTTT
>NW_017806220.1:309762-338796 GCF_001891065.2 Hippocampus comes | reverse complement strand
CAGTCCCGGTTTTTTTTGGGGGGGGGGGGGGCCCTCCTCTGTCGCTCCTGCTGCTCAGTCTGTGAAGACACACAAACTGATTACTCACGGGAGTTTTTATGAAGATGCTTATTCCATTTTGGGGCGGGGGCGGGGTTATGTAGGACTTTTCTTCTATTCAGCAATATGCAAATACATCGAAAAAGAAGATGAACGGCAGAATTCACACCGTTTTTCTTTTTTAATCCAAGCGCATGCACTTCTCTGCCTTTCTGTGACTCTCCCAGTCTCTCTGTCTCAATTGCATTGCCCTGAGGAACAACAGCAAGTCGTACTCAAACACTGAATGGATGGACATGAGCACTCACGAGTTTAGAGGAGGACAAAATCTTATAGCCGCTTTTAAAAGAGACATTCAACGGAAGCACAACACCCCGAACTTTTTTGTGAGTCGGGTGTATCTTTGGTAAAACGAGGGAATGCGGCCGGTGGACTTTGGCTCGTGCCCGGTGTGACCCCTGGCGACGGCGACCGTGCAGCTGGGATATTCCACCGAAAGCGAGGCTTTTGTCTGACAACAATGCCAGCGGGGGCGCCACAATACGGACGCTTTAGCGGGCGGCACGGCTGGAATGCCGGCGAGCCCGTCTGCACGGGAGGCCGGACTCGCGACGCCTCGGCAGAGTGATAGCAAAGGTGGAAAATAATATATACACATATACAATGGTACCTCGACTTAGGAAATTAATAGGTTCTGCAAGAAATTTCTCAACTAGAAAATGTAAGTAGAGACGCGTTTTCCATGCAAATGCCCTAATCCGTTCCAAGCCCCACAAACATCAGCATAGTGAGCCATTGCCCGACTGATAAAACACTTTTTCTGGGTGACTCACATTTACGTAAAACTATCGCAACGCCTCATAACCGGAGGGGCCAGTGACGAGGACGCTGCATATACACACAGCTATCTATCTATTTACCTAGATAGATACCTCCGGTTGAGGTCCCTCTTAGCCAATGGGATGCCAGGAAAATGCTATAGATAGATCGATAGATAGATAGATAGATAGATAGATAGATAGATAGATATCTATACACACACACACACACACACACACACACACACACACACACACACACACACACACACACACACAGTATATTATGTGACGGATAATTCCGTCTGTGAAACCCTTGGGAGCACTCTGAGAGGAAATGGAGGTCTTGTTACAAGCACGCCCATAAATTCACATCAGCCTGGAAATAGACGTGTAAATATAGAAGGCCGCTGACCGTATAGGTGGCAACGTGAGAGCAAAAAGGCCACACACACACACACACACACACACACACACACACACACACACGCACACACACACACACACACACACCTTTCTCCGACATCTCCCCTGACCCCAGCGACAATCCACCGTGCACTCCCGCTAACCCTTTATCGCCCCATATCCACTCCGCAAAGAAAAGGGCATCTTCCCACACTGCTTCCTTAGCGCTCCAGATGCAACGGCTAAAAGACGCCCCCCCACCCCCCCGCGCTATAAACGAACCAGGTGTGCTGCCATCACGTCCATACCGCAGCTGAGAGCAAAGCGCATTCCCGAGAGATGATGCCGTTCCTCCCGGCCCCCGCCGCGACGATGACATCAAAGCGTCGGCGGCCGTGACTCACACACACGGTGGCCGAGCGCACGCCGATCGCACGCCGATCGCTTGCTCGAACAATCGCGACTCGTGCCCGCCATCGCACATTTGCCGAGGACGTGAACTCGACCGAGGGAGGACGGAAGCCACGACGCATCGTGCGCAAACAGCCGACAGCCGCGCACGCCCGTCCGATAGAACGGTCGTCTTCATTTTGGAATATTTTAAAACTGCTTTGAATTGATATTAAACCGTTTTCACATTATTGTTTGGAATTAAGCGCAGACAGATGAGCGGTTTGAGTTTTAAAGGTGGTTCGAGTTTTTGTTGTCACGCGCTTGCCAGCGGGACATTTTAGCCAATCATAAACCCGCAAAGCAAAACTTTCAGCCGATTTTTTTCTGACGCAGATGATGATGATACGCCGATGTGTCAAACGATTGCAGTGAAGCGCCAACCACTGCCAAGGAGGATTTACTCGATGTTAGATTTAATTTTTTTTTTTTTTTTGCCTTAAGTATCACTGGCTAGTATCGGCAGCCTGCATAAGAACCCGATACCTTAAACTAAAAGCAGTAAAACGGGAGCTAGCAAGTCCTTTGCGTCTACACCGGGGTCTTTGATCGTGTTAGTATGCACAACATAATAATATTGCAAGAGTTGCACTGAGGCAACCGATCATTTATTTTCAAGAAGTTTAAGGTTAGGCCACACTTTCATTTCAACGTACGTATGCCACACCTGCTCGCTCGCCTGTTTTGGCCCATCTTTGCCGGTTTGGCAGATAAGGTTCACAAAAATGGCGGTGGGGTCTCAAAACACGCTTCTATGCCCCCAATTTCCTCTCAGTCTTGCTTCTCCACACAAACAAGAAAGTTTCCATTTCAAAAGCAGGCGCGCACACACACACACACACACACGAACGCATGTACTCACCCTCGGTTGTCATGGAGACACCGTCTGATTTGTCTAGACTGGCGTAGGCCCCGTTCTCTGGCATCGTGGAGCTCTCGGCGACGCCCGTCGCCGGGGTTGCGTCCGCACAGCTCCCGACATCTCTCACCTCCAAGGCGATGTAGTTGAGGCCATTTTGGTATCCCACAGACGTGTTGCTTCCGTACATTCTGCTGGTCGGGGTCGAGGAGGATGCCGGGGCGCCGGTTGCCACGCCCGGGTCTGATGAGCCAACCGGAGCTCGGTCAACTGGCGGGTCCCCGCGGCTTTCCACAGACATCCACACGCTGTCGAAGGACGCCAAGCCGGCGCATCTGGAGGCTTGGACTTCAGGTGCGTGTGAACCGTTTGAGGTCGAGGGGTCCACCGGCGTCAAGTGGGTGGCGGAAGATGGTCCCCCGGAAGGCGTTGAAGTCGAGGAGGAGGTGGAGGAGAAGGTTTCCGAGCTGTGTCTCCTCCTGCCTTGAGGGTCGGCGCGGACGACCTTCGGCTCCAGGGGGTGCGGCGATGCCCTCGCTGGGCTCCTCGGGGGCAGCGTGGGGGGTATGGAGGAGGAACCGTGGCCGTAGCATCCCTCCATCACGCAGAGATGCTGCAGCATGTCAGTGGGGCTCGCTGGAGTCCTTTCGCCCTTCCTGCTGTATATCATATTCGTGTAGTCGTCGCCCGCTGACCTCCAGTGACCTCCAGCGTGGACCCCGCCGGGGGAGGCCGGCGCGGCGGGATTGCTAGCCAAGGGTCGGATATAGCTGGGCGGGTTCCAGGGGGCCACCAGGCTGGGTCGAGGTGACTGGCTCTTATCTAGACACCCGTCGCTATCCTGATGGTCACGGCCCACCTCCATGCTCATGTAGTCTTGACTGGTTTGGGGCAAGGGAGGGGTTCGCCGGTGGTCGCCGGATGCCAGGGCGGGGGCTTCATCGTCGGTGGAAAGCACGTAGGCGGGTGGCTGCTGTTGGCGGGGGTAATGATCACCAAAGTCGATGTTGATATACTCTCCGGGACTCGAGGGCCTCCCAGTTGAGGGCCCGGCCGTGGGGGCCGAGGTGGAGGCAAGTGCGGATGAGGTGGGGGGTTCACTGACTCGCGGCAGACCGTGGAAACTTCTCCTGCCTAAAGGGAGGCGGTTGGGTCTCACGACGCGCCCGTCGGCCATGGCGGCTGTGGTGTGGTGGGCTCCGTAAGGCGGGGGCGGGTGCGAGGGTGTGGAAGTGCAACCGCCGCCGCCGCCCCTCTCAGGTGTGGACAGGGAAGCCGTGGCAACTGACGAGTGGACCGCCTTGGCCAGAGAAGCCATTGGAACGTAGTCGTCGCACTCCTTCTCATCGCTCTCTCTGGTGGGCGCCTTGTAGGAGCGAGGGAGAGAAAAATAAGGGCTGAAAGACCTCCAGGCGTCGGCGCCGTAGGACGCGCTGCCGCCTTCCGACTTCTGCCCCGTACTGCTGGTGCACAACATGTCCATGTAGCCCGCATTCGCGGGTCTCTCCGCGATGCCGTCGCTCCCGCTCGCACCCGCCGCGCTGGAGCCACCGTGGGGGCTGAGGGAGGCCTGAACCGGGGAAGGAGAGCTGCCGCGGCATCCCGGTAGCATCATCATGTAGCCGTGGGTGTCGATGGAGGACTGCGACTGGGGCTTGGCCGAGCGCGGGCCCAAAGTTGGGCTCTGAAATTGATGGGGGTGGGAAACCGTATGAAAGCTGGGATGCATGGGCATGTAGTCGGGAGGCGTGTCTCTCGGCGACGGAGCCACGCCGTGCAACATGGGCACGTAGCCGCTATCTTCCTTGGTGGAGGAGAGCAACGTCGAGGACCGGTTCTGCTGGCTGTGCTCGGAGCAGGAGCTGCCCAACGCGTCGGCCCCTTCTTCCGACGAAAAATTGGTTTGAGTCATTTTTTGATAAACGGCTACTCCGGGTCCGGCGCTTCTCCTCCTCCTGTGCGAAAAAAAACGTTCGTCCTCGGCCGTCGACGTGCTCTCGTCTCGCGGTGTGTTGGCGCCGCTGTTGTTCCCGGAGCCGGCGCTGGTGCCAAACACGTCCCTGTTCCAGCCCACGGCCATGTAGTCACTCAGGCAGTTCTCCTCTCTGATTGGCGGGGTGTTGCCCAGGGAATCGGGGGTGTTGCTGCGCACCCTGAAGTACCTGAAGTCACCGGGGCTGGATCCGTACTCGTCGGAGGAGTTGAAGCCACCGTCGGATGGAGAGCCACATATCGAAGCGCTGGATGGGCGGGTGAGCGTGTCTGAGACAGAACCGTGGCCGCTGCTGGAGGACACGCTCACCGGGCTTGTGGTGAAAGGGTGGGACACTGGGAGGGAGGCGGAGCGGGCGTGGTAGTTCGAGGCCGATGACCCCGGGATGGCCCGCACATGGCGCCCGCCGCCGGCGCCCGTGCTGGCGTTTCCCGTCGCAACGCCGCCGCTGCCTGCCTGATCCCCCTCGGCGCGGCCAAGATGAGGACGCCCTGAATTCAGGTGGACCAAGCTTCCCGTGGTGGAACGAAACAGCCGGCTCATGGTGCCCTCCCCCTCGCTGGATGTGCGGAAGCGGTAACCGCTGGCACCCGAGCTCTTACTGGACGGCGGCGTTCCCACCACAGATTCCAGCCTGGATCGCCGCTGCAGGCCCGTCTGGCTTGGCGGGAGGTTGCTCAGGTGGCGGTGCGTGGTGACAAACGGCATGGGGTTGGAGCCCGACGACTGGCTCTTACTCCGGGGCCTGACCTCCACATATGCCTTCAGAGCCTTCATGGTATTGAGGAGGGTCTCGTGCATTTTCTGCGCCACCACGGAGTCATCCACCTGCATCCATATCTCCCCCGGCCCAATCGACGAGAAGCGGCCCACCTCGATGAAAAAGAAGCTTTCAGAGTTTCCGCAGCGCCTGATGTTCATCAGGTGCTGGTTCACGCAGGGGGTCTCCGAGTTCAGCTTGATCAGGTGAAGGGTTTTGGATGAGAGGCATAGGCGATACAAGCCTGTGAGGTTTTTAGTTTGACCGAGTCCTTTGGGTTTGACGTTCACATGCCACACCTCCTTGAAAACGGTGCCAGGGGTGACCGTACCATATCCATCATCTAAGTCATCCGTAATTAAATGCCCCTTTCTGCCCTCGTTCATCAACTCACTGATCGCCACGTACCAGTCCTCCTGGTCCTGCTCACTCTCCGCCACAATAGCAAAGTACTCATCCTTAGTGTAAAGGGCAATGAGGTGTTTGTTTTTTGAATCTGCCCTCTTGTTAACAGTGAAGCATTGGTAGAGGTAAATCACCCTCTTTGGGGAGGAAGGGCCCACCGGGCCGGCTCCCCCGCGCAAGGTGCTCCGGAATTTCTTCTCATTGTCGTAGTACTCCAGACGGCTGGGACCCAGGTGGCTGGAGGCGCGAAGCACGAAGAAGCGCTTATGTCCGTGCTTTTGCTTGCGCAGGTAGCCACACTTTCGAATGTCGTCCACTGCATCCGGTGGGTTTGACAAGCCGCCAGTCTCGTACGCAAGGCCGCTGCTGCTGCTGCTGGTGGTGGTGGTGGTGCTGCTGCTGCTTTGCTCCACCGGGGAGGACGATTTTTTGCCCGGGGACTCGGCGACATCCGCGGAGAGATGGTGAAGATGATGATGCGACGCCAGCTCGTAGTGATACGACTCAAGGTGGTGGTGGTAGGAGGGCGGCAACTGATGGGAACGAAATCCGCCGCCGCTTCCCCCTCCTCCACCGCTGATGTTAATTATCGGGGAAGGGGGTTCCCTGACCGAGCCGTCTACGTTTGCGTCGGCAGATTTGGACCCCACGGTTCTCTGCTGCGTCTCCAGCATCAACTTCGTTGCCTTGCCTTCCTGATAATTCGTGAAATTTGCCATCGGAGAACGCATTCAAAGGTCACTTTACTTGTAAGCTAATCCAAGTGGACCACTACCCCATTCTTGTGTAGGGAGACGAGTGCCCGAGTCCGGCTAGGCCAGCTAATGCACGGCTCAGATTTGCACAATTCGCCGAGCGGCGGTGTTTTTTATTTTTATTTAGTTAGTTAGTTTTTGAAAAAGTGTCCCTTCGCCCTTGTGCCATCAAAACAGCTATTGCACTCGGCCCTGTTTTAAGAGATGAAGCCTACCGTGTGCAGCATGGCCACGTTCAATCGCGTTTCTCCGGCTAGTTGTTAGCAACTCGCTCCCTTCTCCGCCTGTACACAAGTCGAGCGGCCACAGCACAAACAACACGTGATCACAAACGTCACGAGCAATAGGCTGGCTCAAAGCTCCCGAAAGCAGTGTTTGATTGGCCCACTACTGTGAGTGACAAACCATGATAGACATCTCGACCAATTGTTAAAAGAACAACATGGCCTGCGTCATTAGCAGTGACCAATCACAGAACACAAAGTTTCACTGTGTTTAAAAATAGGCGTCAACTTTGAGGCTTATTTCGAATGGGATCTGAACGTTGCCAGAGAGCTGTTGGGATGTTCAAAACTGATCTCACACCTGCTGACAAACCTAAAATCTTGACTTCGAAAGTATAGCAATAGAAAACGACTTGATAATTTACTTTGTTTTTTTTCTTATTTTCGTGCTTAACCCTCGTTGTTGTAACACGGTAGAGGGCCTCGCATTACCTGACTTACTCCACTATCACATTACAATAAAAACCATCAATATTGTGACAAAAATTCAGTTCAGCATCAATATCAATCTATTAACACAATAAAACATAAAATAAATAAAGACACCATACTAACCAGAGATGCTTATTATTAAATGTACTCGAGTGCAGATAGGTACACACACGTTTTGCTCGTAGAACTTGTACTGCTCTAATTAACCAATCAGAGGACAGAAAAATGTGGACGTTTATGGGAATCATATTTGAAATTTGACTGAAGAAGCACCAAGGTCACATCTGCCAACAAAACTGATTTTGAAAGCTTGGGGGCAGTTTGACTGGACACGGCAGCACAAAGGCTTACATCTAATTAGACAAAAATCTTCCATCCACACTGTACATGTACTGATGAAAACAGTGCAGCCGGAAGAAAAACTGTTTGCGGCATTGTATCATAGTCCATCTGAGTATCGTTTAACTTTCAAAATTAAAGTTTTATATGCTGCGTCCAAGGTGAATAATTAACTATATGACAAAGGATGTAACCCTCATGAATCATCAGACGCATTTCAAGGCAAGGTCTCTTTCTTGTTACTCCAAAGAAGTCCGACCTTTCGTGACCGTCTTGAGAAACAACCGGACACATAATATTGTGTTACTCACATCCAGTGCTTACAAGTGTGAAATGTCTCCCCTTTACATGTGCTTTAGACACTGGTGCGAAATAATGGCAGCAATCTATCAAGTCAATATTGGACTTGAACTGCTCTGACAACTTAAAAATTATTATTATTATTATTATATTTTAAATATTATTGGTATTACTAGTGTATTATACACACGCGCGCGCGCACACACACTCTCTAAAATGCAAACTAAAGAGGCCAACAAGTTCAATATGGAAAACGCTCCTTGTCAGGGCGTCCTCTGCTGGTGAGGACTGTGCATTGCAGTAAGTGCTACAATACTGTACCGTACTGCTAACAAAAGAATCGTCAACAAAGCGAACACAAACATGAACACGCGCGTGCGCGCGCACACACACAAAGGAGAGCAAGCATGCCTTTGTTCACTCGGCTAATTCAGTGCAAGCACAGTCGCAACACTGCTGCTGTTGTTGTTGGCGTTTCACTTTGGGATTTATCTCAACTTTGGTTCGAAGTTTTAGCATTTAAAAGACCCAATAGTCGCATTTCCCGTGGCCGATGGAAACGATCCTGTTCCAACTAATTAGTCCAAAACTTGGGTAGCCTGGTTTGTGTTTTGTTCGGTACCTCTAGCTTCCTTTCACGTTAAATAATAATAATGCCGAGGCTCATTGATTATAATTAATCAATCATCATAAGGTGTGGAGGTGTATATCATGAAGTGACCAATGAGTCGACATGCACTGCAGCAGGAAGTTAGAAGCTCAACTTTCTGATTTATTATGTGCTATTTATATGAAATATCCTTGATAGAATCACATTCCTAGGTATAATACGCATCGAATCTGGAAAGGGCATCTCCCACTTCTCAATATACTTTGATACTTGTGACTATATGATAATCCATACCATGCCTGGCCCCTAAACCGAACGCCATCAGTGTAAATCCCTCTGGAAATCCCCAGCTCACTGTCCCCTCCAGGTCCAAATTTAAGACCCTGTATGTGCAAACGCACAAGAGCGCCACTTGCAGGAACTAGACACACGCGCATGCACGCACACAAAGGGATGGCTGAGCATAAAAGATTGTCAACATGAGGAAGGCTGCAATTTAAAGAAACCATTTACTCTTGGCCGCAAGAAAATGCTGCGTCTTGTTTGCATTTTTTTAACATTATTTTTTGGTTTGGCTTGTATTTAGTTAGTCATCTAGTCCCCTGCAAAGACGTAATGTCAGATAACTTTTACCACTACGTGGAGTTAAAAGAGAAGTCCCCCCCCCCAGCCCCACCCCTGCCGATTTGTTTACCAGAGAAAAGGAAAAGGAGCCTGAAGAAGAACCGAGACGATAAGCCGCTTTCGTCCGTTGGTGACTGACAGGCAGATCCCCGCTTTGCTGAGTCGCTCCTCTTCTATTCATAGCAGCTGACAAGTCGGCTGACGCTCATCCCAACTTTCACCCGAGTGTTCACAGAGAAACGTTTGACCCCAGAATGCAACCCGAGGTTCCACCACTGGCACAGCTGGGGGACACTCGCTCAGTGACGCGGCATCGTGACGATGTCGTCCTCGCACAGCTGCATGACGGACGACACGGAGGCCCTTTGCCTCTTTGCTGGCCGTGCTGAAGAAGAGGAAGAATGCCGATGAATTGGGAGTTCGATCAACAAAAGTATCCATTTTGTTTGAGATTCAAATGTGACGCAAGCGACAAAGAAAGCATTTTTAACCCCGTAAAGGAGACGAACTGAGTTTCGCTTCCCAATCAGCAACTGCAAAATTGTGATTCCCCCGTGAAATAGTTTGCCCAAACTATCTTTGCCACCATTCCCAACCACGCCAGCACTGTTGTACACTTTTTTTGCGAATGCATCACATTACCTCAGTTTTTCTTCTTTGCGAGTTGTTCCTGTTGCTGCTTCTCGGCCTGCCGCTTTTTGTGCTGCGCTATCTCGGCCATCTGCAGCCCGTGGGCCATTTGCCTGATGGGAGAAAGTCGGCGGCGTCAACGCGGGCGTGGTGCACACAAGCGGATCATTCCTACCCCGATTTGAGCTCCGGAGGGACAGGAAGAGGTTTGGCGAATCCGTCCCTCCCAACAAGCCAATAGGTCTCTTCTGTTCCTTTCCCCTAAAGGAGAAGAAGAAATCAGAAGATGGCGGCTGAGCAGTTCATGCGCTGGCAGCGTCACACCTTCACTTCTGTCCTTCCCCTCAGCTCCAGTTTGTAGCCCAGGTTGAGCTCACGCAGGACTTGGACTGTGTTCTGGTGCACGTGGATCCTGTAGGCTGCAGGAGGCCAAAATAAAGAAGAAAGAAGAGGCGCCAAATGGACAAAAAGTGCATCCGTGACACTTACGCAGGCCGCTGGACTCCATGCGGGAGGCGGTGGTCACCGTGTCTCCAAATAAGCAATAGCGCGGCATGGTGAGACCGACAACTCCCGCTACGCATGGACCTACGGAGCGCGCAAACACACAGTGTGTTGTCGTGGTGACAGGAAGATAAACAACACAAAGACCCGTCCAACAAAATGACGTCGGCATTAAAAACAATTTTGTCAGCAGAAAAAGCAAAATGTTACGACAAATTCATAATTTGGGGGGGGGGGGGACATTTTGTCAACAAAAATAGTCCGAATCTTAAGCGGAAGTACATATTTTGTCAAGGCTGACATCAAAGTCAAAGGTCAACAAGGCAAGACAACTTCAGTCCCATAATTTGACATCTTTTGATTTCAAACTAAAAATTCCTAAAATCATTGATGAAATATTGCAATGAAATCAAATTTTAGGGCAAAGTACAGCCTCAAAAATTATGCAACCAAATTCACTGGACCTTTCCGATTTTAATTTTACTATTTACTATTTCATATTTTTATGTAGCAACTATAAATATATTTCTCGGGGGTTTTCATCCACCTGTGTGCAGTCCAATGCGGATCCTGACGGGAACATCGGGCATGTGTCTCATCTTGAAGGTTCCCACCGCGCTCAGGATGTCGAGGGACATGTTGGCAATTTCCGCCACGTGCCGGTTGCCGTTGGGAACGGGGACGCCCGATGCGACCATGTAGGCGTCGCCGATCGTCTCCACCTGCGTGGGGTTGAGAAAGACTTGAGAAGACGATGTGGATGTTACCCGGGGATAGGGTCGGCACAGCGGCGGCACCTTGTATACGTCGTGGTTGCCGATGATGGCGTCGAAGAGCGTGTAGAGGCTGTTGAGCAGGTTGACCACCTCGATCGGCTCGCTGTTGGCCGAGATGGTGGTGAAGCCCACGATGTCGCTGAAGTAGAGAGACACGCTGTCGAAATACTCGGGCACCACGGTGCCGCCCATCTTCAGCGCCTCTGCCACGGATCTGTGGAGCGAGGGCAGATCGGCACAATCATGATCCGAGGTGTCCGCGTTACGTCGACACGATGACAGCGCGCGACGTCTCACGGAGGCAGCATCTGCGTCAGGAGCTTCTCCGTCTTCTGCTTCTCGATCTCCAGCTCCTCGGTTCGCTCTCGGATCAGCTCCTCCAGGTTGGACGAGTACTGCTCCAGCATCCGCAGCATGGAGTCGATGATGTTGGTCTTCCTGCCTTTGTTGATGTCCTTGAACTTGAAGAAGCATGACATCACACGAGCTAGTGGAGGGCGATGCATTTGTTACAGCGCCTGGGCCTTCAGTGGGGGACTTCGTGCATCTTAATCAATCGGATGTGCATTCCGTGAACGTGGATAGAGAACGGTTCATTGAGATGTCTAAACTCCTCTCTCTGCTCATCCGTACGACATTAAT
This sequence comes from Hippocampus comes, assembly GCF_001891065.2. Taxonomy (NCBI): domain Eukaryota; kingdom Metazoa; phylum Chordata; class Actinopteri; order Syngnathiformes; family Syngnathidae; genus Hippocampus; species Hippocampus comes. Next base: position 327,171 of record NW_017806220.1, on the reverse strand, counting down.
ATTAGATGTTCTATGTGGAGGATAAGGAATATATGACTCGGAGTAGATCGTGAAAAATTATACCGTTTATCGATGTGACCCGGCATGATTTGTGCTCAGTCCGCAGCTTTAAGTGTTAAAGCGCTGCGACACAGATGCTATTTAGCATTAGCATTGAGCTCGCAGACTGAAAGGCGAACTTATGCGATTGTTTTCAAACCACAAGTTATAGTTCTCTTGGTTTTGTGCTAAGTTTGACAGTAAACTTCAACTGGGAGCCGCAATAAATCTTTTTTTTGGAGGAGGGACGGGGGGGGGGGGGGGAATTGTTCTCTAACTACGATTCTGAAGGCCCTGGGTATCTTAGATAGACCTGGCAACACAGTGAATCTGAAATATGATGTGACAACAAATCTAAAATAGACGGACGTACTGTAAGCAGTGCAACTAAATGGAATAGGACAAAATAAAGAGAGATGATGACCATTTCATTTGTCAAATATTCTATTTTAGGTTAGCCTCCATTGACAGACAAACCCAGCGTGTACCTTGTCAAATATCTCTTCGAATGTGGGTCTCTTTTCCGCCTGTTCGTTCCAGCACTGTTTCATCAGCTGGATGCACTCCAACGGAGCACAGTCCAAACTCACCAGCGGGCGACACAGAGGAGGCGGTTTGCGCAGCTTCTCAACGACATCTGGAAAAAAAAATGCATACCTGGGCATCAACCCGTTTTGCCCGAGCAGTTGTCGGTTGTTTCACCTGCAGCAGAAAGATCCAGCATGCAAAAGGGAGGCCCTCGGATGACCACCTCCTGCGTGATGATGGCGAAGCTGTACACGTCGCCGGCCAGCGTCCCGTGCAGGCCTGGCTGAGGGCCTCTGAGGAGCTCTGGAGCCGTCCACAGCAACTCTGGCAAAAGGAGCCACTTCACTTTGAAGAATGTGCTCAGTTTGTCAGTCCACCATTTTGTGTTCTCTCACCATCTGCGGGTGGTTGCACGTATGGGAACTTCTGAGCCTCCAGAACCTCGTTGTAGCCGTAGTCTGTGATCTTCAACACGAAGCGCCCGTCCACCACACAGTTACGAGACTTCAGATGGGAGTGACGGACACCGCAGTGGTGGAGGTACTTCATACCCTAGAAGAGCGGACTTGTCAGATTCAGGCTTTTTTATGTAGCAAGGGTCAAAACAGTTTTGTTGCTTCAATTCAATGGACAATGTGCTGCTCTTTCTAGTGTGCGCGCCTTGGCCACCTGGGGGCAGTATAATGCAGACGCATGTACGGATATACAGTACAGTGGTACCTCTACTTTCAAAATTGTCAAGTTACGAAACGCTTCAACAGGAAAATATTGCCTCTTGTTACGAAAGAAATTTCAAGATAAGAAAGGTAAAAAATACAATATGGGTTGCTACTCGCAGCTCCGAGTTTCCTGAATGCAACATACTTATAGCTGCTCTGCCATTGGCTATTACCGAGCATCACCCTGGCATCCCATTGGCTAAGAGGGACCTCAACCGGAGGTGTCTTTGTCGAGCCGATAGTTTTACGTAAATGTGAATCACCCAGAAAAAGTGTTCACCAGTCGGGCGATCGCTCACTATGCTGTTGTTTGCCTTGGACATTTTCGAAGGATTGTTAAAAGCCGACAAAAGCAAACGTTCTTGGATCAGTTCTTTACAAAATGCCAGGCAAAAACCACTTCTGAGAGAGAACATAAACCAATGAGGGCAAAAAACGATGAGGACGCAGTTCAATGTTAAATGACCATCATTTGTATTCTTTACTCTATTCTTTGATTTTTACATTATGCACAACTCTCACTTATTCTCCAATCATCTAATTGTAACATTTTTATGTTTTAGAAAACATTTGTCTGAATTTTGGGGGGGCTTGGAACGGATTAGGGCATTTACATGGAAAACGCGTCTCTACTTACAACATTTTCTACTTTAGAAATTTCTTCCAGAACCAATTAATTTCATAAGTAGAGGTATCACTGTATACACATCTCCACATAAATGCTTTGTAAAACTGGATCGATGGCATTTCCCATGATGTGTTCGCATGAATGGAACACGGTAGTCAGAGGGACTGTAATTTTGTACCGAAAGGAACTGCGCTAACCTTGATCAAATCCAGCAGCAGGGAGGACTTGAACATCCAGTCCAGCTTGACGTCATCATTCAGGAGCAGATCTTCCAGGCTTCCCCTGGAGCAGAACTCTGTCACAATGGCGAACACGCCGCAGTCAAGGAAGAAGCCCAGGAAAGGGTTGACGTTCTCGTGTCGCATGTCCTTCATCTGCGAGCGGATATCGATCGCTCTTACTTGTGTGACGCGAAAGCCGTGCGATTCTGAAAGATCGTGCGTCCCACCTGCTCAAACAAGTCACTAGTTTTGGGGTTGATGCTGCTAAACGAGCCATCGGGAAGTCTCTTAAGCCACGCCCAGTCCCCCTATGGGACAGAATGTTCATTTGTGGTACAAAGAGAGTCGGAGACCTTCATTGCCTTACAGTCAGAAATTATAGCGCGATAACACCAATTCATGCAAAACAAGTGCAGAGTCACTTCTTGCTGGAGTGTGTTTCATAAAAGTACCCATTTTTTTTAAATTACAGGACGAGGGGAAGCTGGGCCACGCCGCTGAATCACACACACCTCGAAAATGACAACATTGGAGTTTTCGTATGTGGCGGGTGATCGGGTGGAGGCCGGGGACGTGACGCTGCATTCCGACACGCTCTTGGTGCCACTCGCCAGGCTGTCGTCGAGGTTTAGCTTCTGGAAAAAGATTCCTTTTTTTTTTTTTCAAATTATAGATTACATTTCTATTTTATGCTACTATATTTTTAATTGAGCATTCACGTTGTATGTACACATACAAACAGAATCGTATATTCATGCGTGTAACGCAAACACTGCTCTACTGTCGATGCAATAAATAAAAGAAAGACAAGAAGACCTTGTTGCTAAGCGATGGGTTGATGAAGGTAACATCCGCTAGAGTCAGCAGGATCTTGTTCGGACCCCTGACCAGCCGGATCTGGTTGATACGTCGCCTAGGCAACAAGAGCCAGGACACCGGGACTGTTTCATTTCTGGTTTGCAAAGCCCAAACCTCGCGTCAGACTTACCGGACAAAATAAATCAGCACCATGGCCAGCACACAGGCGCCAGCGGCTCCGAGACCGATGCTAACGGCGGAAAAAAGATCCACACCTGGAGCGAAAAATACATAAGCATCGTTGCCAATCCTTTGACGGTCATGACGTCTGAGCCGCAAGTTCGTCACCTCCTGAGCAGATGACGCCTGGAGTGAACCAGCACTGAGCGTCCCGCCTGGGTGCCGAGCCGAGAGGAAAGTGGATGTCTCGACCCAGGAAGTGCACCGAGTCGGCCTCCATGTCGAGCCTTTTGCCACCGGGAACACAGACACTTTTCTTAAGTTCAGTGGCAGGAAATAACAAAGTGCAGACGTGACTTTGACTTGCGACTTTACTCTCGACAGTTGAACAGATATCTGTACTTCCTATTCCTTACTTACTGAAAATAAGTAAAAGTTACAGTGGTGTCTCGAGAGAAGAGTGGCCCGACGACTGTTCAACTCATTTCGCAAAGAGAAATAAATACGTGTGTGTTTTAAACCGCCGCTTTGACTGAGCAGAGTTCGACTGGCTCAATGCTAACATATAATGGAGAATCCCATTGGCATGCTAAAAGTTAGCATTAATATGTGCTTTTACAACCATACAGGCCACAGGCGTTTGAACACAAACGGCATCGTACCAAGTCACTGCATAGAACTACTCTTCTTCGTTTGTGTCTGCCTGACTGCACTATACTGCGGGAGCAGTACAATGAATATAGTTGCAGCATTAAGTCACGAAGCACACTCTTCAATTCGATATTCAATTATATTATGACTTGATGTATTTATAATGTACAATAACACAATAATAGACTGTTGCTTTTCCTTATTAAAAAAAAAAAAACAAGCACGATAATTTAGCTTTTTTTGGGGTGGAGTTTCCATTGATTTCAATTTTTTAATCTCAAAGCATCGCCGTACAGAGGACGCTAGCACTTTTCACACCCCTCACATACTTGGGTTCCACATCTAATATTGCCTGCGTTAACTACCTGTGCGTTGGGGTCAGCTCACACGAGAGTCCGTCTGTGTCCAGGATGACGTAGTCCAATAACACGCTTCCAGAAGCGTCCGATTTTACGGGATGGCTGAAGCCCTGCAATGTCAATTGGTCAGTGGTTTGTGATGCGTAAGGCATAAGAACATTGGCTTTAGGGGGAGCGCACTTCAAAGTTGTGGTTGTGCGCTTGTTGCGCTACATTCCCGCCCGACATCCACTGCTTGGAATGTCGAACGCGCTGCGTGGCGTGAGCAACGAGGACCACAGAGTTGTAGATGGTGCCGAAGAGAGGAGACACCTGCGGGACCAAACAGGACGACATAATTGGTTCAACTGTTTTTGTTGTGCTTGTCCGCCTTCCGTCCCCGTTTACGCAAAATATACGGTAAGCATTATTTTAGCAATCTGTTCTTTGACTGCTCCCGCTTGACTGCCGCCGTGTCATCACCTGCTGGGGTTTGATGGTGCTCGCCACCTCGCCTTTCTCCATGGCCTCCGCGTAGGCCTCGAAAAATGACACCCGGGGCGAGTCGATCGTGACGGTGAGCGTGGCATCGTAGGCCCGCAGCAGTTTGCGGTTGCTCCTCAGGGCCGGATGGCTCACGTTACGGTACGGGAGGCTGTAGAGGAGGGTGTCATAGGGCACGAACACCAGCGAGCCGTCAATCATCTGCATGTCGTAGGCCGTCTCCAAGAGGTGCTTCTGAAGCTCGCCACCAATCAGCGCTGAGTGCATGCAGAGGATCAGAACTGAATAAAGGACAGCAGACAAGGTTTTAGATTAGAGGCGAAGTACTCCTGAGCACTGTCTTCCCGCCAATCAGCGCTGAGTGCATGCAGAGGATCAGAACTAAAGGACAGCAGACAAGGTTTTAGATAAGAGGCGAAGTACTCCTGAGCACTGTCTTCCCACCCCGTCACACCCCAAAAAAAGGCAGATTTACCTCGTATTTCTCTCATTTTACGAACTTTAGCCAGAGTTCTTCTGATTCCGTGGGGGGTGTTCTCCATAACTCTGACCAGTCTGACAGGCAGAGTGTGGGCCCGGAGGGATTCGGCAACCTAAAACGTAAACTGTGAACGTGACACAAGTGGCCGACAACGTACGACTATTTTTGTTTCCTCCGTTTGTATAACGACCTTGTTCGCCGTCTCCACCCAGACATCATCCGAAGCAGAGATGATGCCAACGTGAGCCCACCTGAAATATCTCATGATTCGTAATAGCACCCAGGTGGGCCTGGGCATGGAGCGGACAAAGGTCGGGTGGCTCCAGATGCGGTCTAGCTCGTAGCCGACGCAGCTCCACGCAAACAAAGCCTGAAGGAGGAATTGAATACGATACAGTGGTGCCTTGAAAACACACCACATGAGAAAAAAAAAACACTCATAATATACTTACGCTGATCAAATCATTCAATTTTGACAGAAACCACTCGACTCAAACGGTCTCTGTAAAAATTTGGATGGGCACTCTGCTGCTGCCCACCTTGGCCACCAGGGGGTCATATCAAACAGATGGCGATACTGTACATACAGACGGCTCAGCTCTTTGCAGAGGAGAAAGAATATATTTCTAAATGTATTGCTTCACCTTTCAAATATCAGTTGTCAAAAGGTTTATATTAAATACAGAAAGTGTCAGGTCGTTTGAATTCCAAGGCACGTCCGTCAACCAAATCAAAACTCCCTCCAAAAAAAGGTGACTCACTTTATTCCAGCCTTTGCTCAGCATTGAGGCAGCATCACAGTAACCCGGGTTGGCCGGTCCCACGAAAGCTGACGCTTTGGTGTGGAAAGCCACAAACTTCTGCAGAGCTCTTGAGGTGTCACACGGCTCCTGTAGAGAGACATTCAGTTTTTAAGGTGACATTCAAAAACACACTGCTGACCAAAAATTAATAAGAGAAGGCTCTTATTAACTTTTTGGGAATAGTCCAACAAGGCAATTGAGTGCTTACATGCAGCACGGTGTAGTCAAAAGTGGCAGCGTAGGACAGCGAGGGGTCCTTGTTGATGCGATTTACAGCCAATTGTGCCGCCACATCGGGCAGGGCCTTGGCAAAGATGGGATCACACTCCCAGGGCCCCACAACCCCAACCCGAAACGAGGCTCCCAAGCCCGGGCGGCACATCGCACACAGACAGGCCAGGAGCAACAGGAGGAACCTGGAGAGGGGATGCCCGTCGGGGTGAGAGAATTGGTCTGAGGCGTTGCCGCGTGCCCGCTTCCATGTTGTTCGAGAGACCAGACTCGGTCCTTGCATGGTGACGTTGAGCAGCAGGAATTCACAAGAAGCTGGAGAACGACGTTTTGGGATTAAACATCGTGCTTGCCTGAAAACAACGACATGCGCCGGATACAGTTTAAGTGGTTTGCCACAGACATAACAATTGACGCGGCAAACGTCAGGGTGAGGCACTTTAATTTTTCAGGTTCACTTGGTTTTGGGCTGAATAGTTTCGAAAAAATACCCAGTTCACAGACTATGGATGAAAAGTGGAGATAATAATAAAGACTTTTAGACTTGGGTCAAACCAAATGTCACAAAATGGTTGGTTTGCTGTCCAGCAGTTTTGTGCCGTCCTTGAATAGCATTTTTTTATGCAACATTATGTGATCATTTTTGTTGTTTGCTTCAAAGCTGTTGTTGTTGCATTACAATAATGCATCTCTCGTACCTGCCTTGAGAAATCTGTTATGAAAAACGAAATGTATTAAGCGCACATATTTTGCACATACACTTCTGTCATACATCCTGTTCCTATGCGGGCCCCCCGACCCTCTGTCACACTGACGAAACTTTGTGGCCCCCTCCAGCATTTAAGTTGTTCATTGTTGCTTTCTATTAAGGGTGATTCAACAGTTTAGGATGAAGAGAGAAAAAAAAAATGCAACTTTCGAAACCCCTGCTATAAGCTGTAGAAACATCCACACTTGCACAATCATTCTCAAAATGGATTATCTGTCATGACTCATCAGCGCACCGAATATATAATCCTCTATCTCGGGAGTCTTTTCTTTAAAATTGTATGAACAGATGATTTACTGTAAAGCACCTCGTGTGCTGAAAAATGAGGCACATTCCCTTGATGTCTTCTTGGGACATTTTGGAGAACTAAGAGCAGTCCTCGAGCGTTCCCCAAACATTGCGGGATTAGCGGAGTCCCTGCTGGGGGAAAAAAAAAAAGTGCCTGAATGGTGGTCAAGTTGTGTGTGTTGACCTACCCGAGAGATTAGAAGCAATCCAATCGTGACCCCCTGCAGCACGAAGACACGTTGAACAACAGCAAGGACAATTTAGACAATTGCCCAATTAAATGCGACTCATTGATCCTGATGAAACCAATGAATCCAGACAGAGCAGACTGTCGGACTGCTCATCTCACCACAAGGTGGTGGTAACGCTCACTGTCTCCACCCTCTCTGTATCCATAGTAACCACGTGCCATTAAGCCAGTGTAAAAGTGAAAAATACTGAAGTGGGTGTATGTGTGATAACTTCCACGTTTATTTCGATTGCATATTTTCAGAAAGTCCAGCGAGGTCATTGTTCTTGGTCTTGTAGAGCCTGTCCTCAACTTTTAAGTACTTGTCATATTTCTCGTTTCCCTCGCTGGGGTAGATCCTCTTGAAGCCTCCCAGGTGCTCGTCTTCATAGCTCTCCATCTCCTCTACCATGGTCGCCCGTCGCTGCTGTTCGTTCTCTAGCCTAGCAGGGGGGAGGGGGGACTTTCTCAAATGATGTCGGGTTGGGAAAAACAACCCCCCCCCAAAAAAGGGGGGGGGGGGTGGAGAAAAGAATGGTACCTCTCCTCGATGCGCACGTTTTGTTTCATGCGCTCTTCCACCTTGCGCTTCTCCTCCTTGATCATCCTGCACCGGTCAAAGGGGGCCAAGTTGATAAGCACCAGCGTGTCGTAAAGTAAGGCGTCCTTAACATCCTGGTCCAACGGCAGCAGGGTGGAAAAATCTGGGGAGTGATTCACCTAGGAATAAAAAAATAATAAATCGTTAAGAAAAAAAAAACAGCATTCAGCTTCAACATTGGTTGCTTTTCAAATAAAGGAGTCATGGAATTTTAGGAAAAAGGAAGTAGTAAAGTACAGTGGTACCTTGACTTATATGAGCACAAAAAGGCCTCTGCCCCAAAAACAAAAACCCAAAATGGTCAGGCGCGAGTTGACGCTTTAAGTAACAGACATGTGAGCACAAACAGTGGAACGACAGATCACGTAACAACACTCACAGATATATATTCTTTATCCTCTCCAAAACAAGTGTGTCCTTGCCAGACCTGTTTTGGCATTGTGACATTGTGTCGTCCTTTTGGAGGGAAATTGAAAAAATGTTGAACGAAATGGATTTATGCCGACGAGATGTAGTTTCCGTGATGCTTGGGGACTTCATAAAGTGCCGTGATGTTGTAAACTTAATTACAGTAAAAGGAAAACAGCTTACTATTCAAGCTATTAAGAGATTTCCACATTACACTTTTGAAAAGTTACAGGAGTGCGATATAGACCCCTGACGGATACATGGCTGGAACAATGTCATTAAATATATAAAAAAAAAAAAAAAAAAGAGATAATGTACAATAAATGTTGAGGTCCGGGTTAAGACTAATATGGATGCCCTGGACTTTGATCTTTAGTAAGACATGTAAACTACAATTTTTGTTTGCTGTTGTGCTAACATATTTGTTTATGTGGGCTTATTTAAAGTTGATTGTTTTGTGTGGAGCTGCTGCATTTTGTTTTATTTTTGATTCACATGGATGTTACTGTTTTAGGCTTTTGTATATGGTAATGTTGCAAAAAAAAAAAAGCCAGGCAGCTTACTGAGAAAGGTCAGGACTGAGCACCTCCCTGATTATGTTTGTCTGGACGGATAAGACTGCCCCCAAGTGGTCAAGGCTCATAAACAAAATGGAGCAGCACAATCGAGGCAAAAAAATTGAGGCAATAACTGTTCAGTCATTTACATTCTGCTTAATTGTGTCACAAAATTGTGTTTTTTGGGTGGGATGCTGGAATCGATTGATGTCATTTGCATTCATTTCAAGCGCCGTCAGCCAAGTAGACAGGTTCGAGACAAATATGAATCTGCAAACCTCAAGCACCCACGGCCTGAAGTGCTCGTCCAGCAGCACGTCAAAGCCAAGGATCTGGAAGCAGGCGCTCCCGACCACGTGTTTGGAGAAGAGAGTGATGTAGCCGTGTTGGATGCGGGAGTGGGCCAAGACCAGCGTCTTCACGATGCCGTCCTCGATGTTGCTCCATATCTTCTCCGTGTTCCTGTAGTTGGACCGCAGCTGCTTTTTCAGCGTCGACAGCTTTCTAAAAGACCAAGAGTGTCATACATGCTTATACGACTTGTAAAAAAAAAAAAAAAGGAAAAAAGTCAAGATTATATGCGTGTATATATATTTTCGGCCTTTGGGGTAAAATTTCAGGAAGAACCTAGAATGCACAGCCAGTTTCGCATGCAAACATACACCAAGTTTTGAGGGTTAAACACATCTTGGAAGGTCTCCAAACGCCAAATGACGCCTCAGAGTGCAATAGTACTAGAGCTTTATTTTATTTTTTCCATATTAAAGGGGAAGTCAAGCCAAACATTTTCTTGACAATATGTTCTATGCAGCGCCGCTCATTCACCAGCTTTTTTGTCCATCCCATTGGGTGGCCATTTTGGCACTTGGCGTCGACTGAAAATGACATCACAGTTGCTCAGGTAAGCACCAATCATGGCTCGGTTTCAAAAAACAGATGAGAGTGGAGTCAACATTTTTGACTGGCACATTCGTCTTAACGCACTTTCAAATACATTTGAATGTGCAGTATTTGCAAACACATTGAAATGAAATAAATGCAAAAACAGGGATTTTTTTTCCCCCCACATGCCAAGGTGTATTGAAAGATACTTTCATGCAATTCAAATCACAACTCGGAGCAGTTTAAAACTGCCAACTCAACCTCATGTCGTTTTGCTCTACCCCTTTCTGTTTTTTTTTTCCCCAACATTTTAATGTATTTCCTTCCTTTCGGTTTTTATTCTCATCTTATTGAACATAATGCAACATATTGCCAGTTTGCCAGAAAGTCACCTTTAAATATGTAAAATTTATTCTTATTATTATATTAAATTAAAAAAGGTCCCTTTTTTTTTTGCATTTGGCCTACATTATACCACTACACACAAAAATTAAGTCTGTAAACTTGTTTTTTTTTTACTAACATGTTACTGTTGTAAAGTTTTTTTTGTTTTTACTGTCGATCACAAAACAGCGTAATTTAGCGATGACGGAAGCGCGGTTAAAATAACGACGACCGAGTGGCGGACTGACAACTGACAGACTGATATAATGTCCGCCACTAGCAAATGAAGAATGACGAAGGGGCAAAATTTACTGATGCGCCCACCACTGATCATGAATGAAATAACACCTTTTTTTAAACCCCTTAACACGGACAAAAAGAGTTAGGAATGACATTTGACTGTTTTACAACATTACTTCACTTTAAAAACAGAGAGAAAATGCTCACCAAAGTTTTATTTTTTGGTGAGGGGAAGGAATTTTCGAATGTCCGTTATTGTTTAAAAAGAAAAAAAAAACAGCAAAAATTGAAAACTTTGTTGCTGTTTTTTTAAAAATAACTTAAGATATTATTAAAATAATTAGTCTGGCCCTCCTCGTGTTTCCCTTATTCCTCAAAATGTTTGACATTTAAGGTACCGTTTGCTACCCGTCTGCTCATCATTGATGAAGGTCTCGCTGTCCTTGTTGATGGTAAAGTTGGTGAGATGCATGAACTTGTTATTCTGACAAGCAGACACCGACATTAGACTCTGCGTTGCTTGATGCAGTCGAATCACACCGAGAAGCATGTGAGCTCACCACGTTTTCATCCGTCGGGTCCTCATACTTGATGGTGCAGAAGCGAGCCAGGCCCTCATTGTACATGTAGATCCTCCAGGGGTAACACGAGGTCACCAGCACGTAGATGCGCATGTCGAACTTGAAGCCGTCGATGAGCAGCGGCTGGCGGGGAGCGGAGGGACGGATTAAAAGGCTCTTCCGACGAGCGTTTCTCTGCGAGATTCACCTTGTCGATGTACTCCTGACAGATCATGTCTTGTTCAGGCTGAACTTTCTCCCACGACGTGAAGATGGAGATGCCTTTGCCTTGGCTGCCCGTGTTGGGTTTGCAAATGTAACATTTGTCTTTGTCCCTGGCGTAGGATTTGAACAGACCGTACCTGCAAAAGAAAACAGGGTCGCGTGAGTGTCCGAAAGGGAAACGCTGGTCGACATGACGCGGGAAAACAAGCAAACACACTCTATGGGAAAGGTCCAAGTTCTGGGAAAAATGTTGTAGTCTTTGGGGAAAAACTTGAGCATGTGCTTCCAGTTAGTTGCTAATGAATTTTTGTGGCAAATTTCAGTCATAGAGGGCAAATGGTTGATTTTCTGCAAAAAATGAAACACAAATAGTGGCATTAAAAGAAAGGAGTACTATAACTGGAGCTCCGTGACCCAAGAATGTTACACAAAAGGCTAAATGTGGCATTTTATAATCGTAATGACAGTACCTGGTACGGTTTCATTTCCTTAAATTTGTCCTCACAGGGACGGGCATCGCTCCAAAACAGGGTCCAGTCTTCACCTGCCTTCGCCTCTTTAATGCCTAACTTCTCAGCGGCACGACGCACTGACACAGAAAAATTTGGGATTCTGGTCATGTATTTGTGGCGTTTTGTTTTGTTTTTTTGTTTTTCCATTAGTGACCTACCACTGTCATAGCGGCAATTGGTGAGATTGATGCCCTGACAACTACAAGAAAAGAAACTCCATGAGAAGGCTTGTAGTCACACATTACAGATGCAATAATATTGCATGTACCTGCAAAGTGGAATATCGTCGTCATCATCGTCTGTTAAAATGCAGCTGTCCCAAAAAAACATCCTACCAGCTACGGTACACTTGTTTACATACGAAACGAATATGCTTGAGTGAAGTTCAAGCATTCAAAAAATGAAACTCACATTACTCCTATTAGGCACGTTTTATTTTTAAAAAAAACGGAGACAGAAAGATGTGGGGCCAAGAGTAAGTAATGATTTATTGCCAGCTGGCTGCTTATTTTAACTTTTGTGAGAGCGCCGATTTCGCCTTCTACTTGGTTTGTCTCACCTGCTGAAGGCAGATGCAGCAACATTTGCGTGTGGCGAAGATTTTGAACCCCACAACGCTTTATTTTGGACAAATCGGGGGGGAAACCCTCAGCAAACCATAATGTTTTTGTAACACTGCTGCTTCTCGTGCCGTCACCTCACTCACCTTTGTCATGCTCGCAATCAACACGCGGCCCTCTTTAAGAAAGCGTTGGGCTCCGTTTTAAACGAATGCCACGTGCTGCTTGTCGTTTGTTCATTTCCTGGCTAAAATGTTCAGACCAGTCTCGTCAGCTGGTCACGCCGACCATCTAAAATATAATTCAGGAACCGACTATTCAAAACAAACAGACGCAAATTTTAAGAACCAATATGAACTGAATGTCCAAATTGTCATCGGCGTTGTTGTTTTGGTGTAACCGTTAAAAAACGTCGCTTTTTACTCGACGGAAATTGAAAATTTGGAAGCCATCTTGAAAAACGAGTTGAGTTATTTTGCTTTGGGTTTGAAATTAAAAAAAAAAAAACACTTCCAGGTTGCCGTTTCCGGCTAATTTTCTTAGCCCAATTACCTTCGAGATACGAATTAATCGCTAGTCGTTCACACGGGGGATAAAAATAACACATTTATGGTTCTTCTCTTCTTGGTAATGAAAACTATTCATTATTTATCATATTTTAAAAATAATTATTATTTAATGACAACGGTGGTAGGCAAACCGACAAGACTTCAGCCTCAGCTACAGAAGGAATCGTACGTTTTGCTCCTTTCCTTTAACAACAACAACAACAACAATAATAATAATAATAATAATAATAATAATAATAATAATAATAATAATAATAATTATTATTATTATTATAATAATAATTATTATTATTATTGTTGTTATTATTATTAATAACAAAAATCATAATAATAATAAAATAGGCCGTACAAGTGAGCAGAAGGCAGGAGACGAGTGCTGGATGGCTGCAGTTCTGCCCGCAGAGGTGCAGTGATTCATGATGTCACATGCTGAGGACCGGGGTGACTCATCCACCAACATCCTCCCTCACGCAGCCGCTGCAGAGCAACACTTTCAACAATCGTGCACATGTGAATGCAGCATCCACGCGCACGCAAAATTTGCATTCACATCAGATGTCAACTCACCTTGACTGCTTTGGCAACAGAAAAGAAAAAAAAACAGTAAATGGACACACACTGTCCACAATGAAGCGTCTTTTGATTAAAAAAAGTAGTCGACTTTATTGGGGTTTTTTTTTGTGTGTAGCAAAAGTAGTCATTGACATGCGCATACTTGCATATCCAGCAAACGCATGTTTATTAGACAATTACAACAAAGGTACATCTAGAGAGGCCGTCTACAGGCAACAACAGCACATCACTCAAACACGTATCTCAAGGTACGACAACATCATTGCTTCTGTCATCTTGAAGCCAATTTTTTTTTAATTCTTTTTTTTTTTTTTTTATGCTTCTGTTGGACTCTTCTCAGAGAAGACATTTTGGATGCAATTACATAAACGTGCACTCTCCATTATGTGCTGATGCCCTCTTGATCTCGTACAAATATCAGGTTAGTACAAATTACAAAACTCCTTGCTTTGCTTCATTGTTTTCATGACAATGGGTGGGATGAATTTGGTGAGATTGTCAATGCCGCGATTCTTGCGGCCCATCATGGCAACACAACAAATGTATTTTCCTCGTCCCTTAGCAACGGGCGGCCAGTAAAGTCAAATATGTCCCGACACCAAAGAGCAACATGTGGCCATTGCCCGTCTCATGTGTGAAGACATCCTTGTGTCTCAATCATGAGTGTCCTCAAAGCAGCTTCAAGGAAAGCACATCATTCCGTATGTGCTTACATTCCTCAAGTGGACCTTTCGGATCATACAAATGACGACAAAAAAAATAAAAAAATCTGCAAAATGAATGAATCAATACTAAAAATGTCACAGTGACCTGTTATCAGCTGCTAAACAACTTCAACAGACATATGCGGAATCCTGGCAGTTGCGAAAAAATCATATCAAATGCAAATCAATTCAGAGGCAAAATGTTTGGGATATGTTGAGGGAAAATTGCTTCTTTTTCATAGAAAAAAATGTTGGCAATAACATATAAGTATTTTTAAGCACAGCTTGCAAACAATTACTTGTTCCCTTTAACTCCTCCGTATTGGCAGTTTTTTTTTAAACCACTTGATCTTGACACAACGTGCTGGCTCAAATCGTCAATTTAATGTGCTGGTTATACATAACCCAGCACTGGCTCGGTCCGTTTCGAACCCAGCGTTGGGTTAGCTATTTCCCCCAATTTGTGTTACTTTTGACTCAGCAATTTTAAGAGTGTTTTATTTCAAAGTGTTTTTTTTTTCTGCAGTCTGATTCCCAGCAGATCTTGGCCGTAAAAGAAAAGGAATGGCATGTACACTTTGGTGCTATAGCAACAAGGTAATTGAAGTTGTGCAAAGGGATGAGTCACAGGAGCCATTATAGAGCTGCCTCACTGCCCCCGCCATCAAATACTGTACGTCCTGTTCAGAATTGTTTTGCTCTTTGGAAAGGCGGACTGGATATGTCGTGTGTGTAAAATTGAACATGCACAAATAAGACCAGACCATAAGCCTTCCTTCAGTCCTCTGTCCTTTTGGCCATGTGGTATATTTGACTGCTTTTTTGCCCATCATCCCGCTTACTCGGTATGATGTATCCTAATGTTTTGGGATCTTGGAGTTGAGAAGTGGTACGTTTAAAGCCCTCCTGGAATGTCTTGAGTCACAATGGATCAAATGAGGCAAAGAATGTCAAAATAGAAACACTCTCCTCGCCACTGGATCCGTTCTCTTGTGCCACCTTTCCTGGCTAGTTCGCCACTTTCAGTTCTGCACTTGCGGCCTCTTCATGAGTAGCTGCTCAATGTATTTCTCCAGGTGGCCCTTACTGTTGGACAAGTACCCCTTCGGGGGCGACCGGTAAAACTGCTGCTGTGGCAGAGGGCCTCTGGGAGCGGGCAACGGCCTCTGGGTGTACAAAGGGAGGCGGTATCGGGGGTAGTAGGGCTTGCGCCGGAGTGCGGCAGGGGGCTTCCTCAAGCGGGGCTGCACCCAGTTGAGGTAGCGTTGTTTGGGCTGGAAGGCGTACGCGCCATCTCCGGATCGCTGGAGAAAGGTGTTGAAGGCCAGAGCGTGTTTGGGCACGTAGTATCGGTATGTGGGCCGGGGTGGAGGGAAGTAGACCGGGTAGTAGGCGGGTTGTGTGTTGGGATAGCGGGTCCAAGCCCAGGGGTTCTGCTTCACGGGCTTCAGAGCTTTGGGCCACATGTACGGTTTGGATACGGGATTGCTGCTCCAGAATTCCTTGGACTCCTGAAACCAGTTTTTAAGGAGAGGGAACGCTGGAGACGGTTGCTTGGGGACTGGAAAGCTGATTGGATCGTTTTTGGAGTCGGGAAAGGAGCCTGCGGAGGACATTTGTGGGGTGACATCCTTCTTCTTCTTCTTTTCCACATCACTGATGATGTCCACCACGTCGTCGGCGGGCAGGTGCAGCTTGCTGGAGATCTCGATCAGCTTGTCGATGGTCTGGGGGTCGATGTCGTCTTCTTCCTGGTCTTCCTCCGACCTCTTGTCTTCAGCTGCGTTGGAGGACGTCGACAGGTACTTCCTGCCGCCGCCGTTCTGCTTGACCATGTAGCGCAGCAGCATATCCGAGGCGATGTCAGCCAGCTTCTCCTCCTCCAGCTTGGCTCGTTGCACTTCGGCGGCCTGCCTCCTCATCTCCTCTTGCTCCGCTTTGGCCCGGGCCTCCTCTTCTTCGGGACTCAACAAGTCCTCCTCCGCCTCCTCCTCCGCCTCCTCTTCGGGCCGAGGCGTGTCGGTATCACCGCGGTCTTTGAAGTCATCCATGAAGTTACCTCTGAACGATGGAACGTTCAAGGCCTTCTGCGTCTCCTCTTGCCATTTCAATTTCTTCTTCGACAGGGCCACATTGTTGACTTTGTTGAATGGGATGATTTCATTGTAGCTGCTGTAGCCCCGACTCTCCCTCTGGTTTGGCTCCGAATGCCCCGCCCGCTTTACGGCCGTATCCAAGCGAGGGAATTCCTTCATCATGGTCTCCAGATTCTTAAGCTCCTCCGGGTTGAGCTGCTCTTCCTCGGCGCCTTGCTCGGGCGGCGGTTGCGTCTGGACCGGCACCGTCTGGCTCGTGGTACGACTGCTCACCCTCTCGGTCATTCTCTCCTCCTCTTCTTCGGCTTTCTTCTTCTCCTCCCTCCCTTGGGCAGCCATGAGCAACTCCAGCTTCAGTCGCCCATCTCTGTCCCGCTCCTCTCCCTCGGGCTCGTCTCCAGCCACGTGGTCATCCTCTCTCCTGCTCTCTGCCCGCGTGCCATTGAGCGCCCCCAGCAAGAGCGCCGCGAGCGTTTTGGGATCCACGTCATCAAAGAGGTCTGCCTTCGCCGCTTTCTCGGGGATCCGATCCTCATCCCTGCTCTGCGCATCTCTCGAGAGCGCCATCTCGGTAGGGATGACGCGCTGTGTGTCAGGGGCCGCCGTATGATCAGCGGAGGAGGCCCACGTTAGGAGAAGCAGGAGGAGAAGGGCACTTGGGGTGTCGCGGTAAGCCATCATGGCCTCCAGTGAGCTGGATGGGAGAAATTCCTGGAGAAAATGGAAACATATTTGAGCCTTTTGTGGAGCATTAGATTGTATGAATTTATTCCCAATAGTCTATTCCGTGTCGCGGTAAGCCATCATGGCCTCCAGTGAGCTGAATGGGAGAAATTCCTGGAGAAAATAGAAACATATTTGAGCCGCTATATTTGAGCCTTTTGTGGAGCATTAGATTGCATTAATTTATTCCCAATAGTCTATTCTCTTCCTTTCAAAGCATTTCTCTTGGCTGAACTGCTTTCGCTTGTTAGATTTTATTGTCCAATCAGATTTCAGCATCAATGTGTTGCCGTGTCAATTTTATCTGCCCACGGCCTTCAGATTCGCTGACATAACTTATATCATACCGGCAATAAGATAAATTTTCAAATCAATTCCATTTCAAAATTTGTCCTCACAGGGCCAGAG